>NW_006262201.1:40236749-40462520 GCF_000493195.1 Citrus x clementina
CCAAGCTTGGTGCGACAGGCTGCAACAAGCAAAGCTCCAGAAGTTGCAGAAAGCAACTACTTAAAGAAACAAAGTGAAAGATCAAAGCTTTAAAGAATGGAAATGCAGATTACTTTGTACAGTTTTGGAAGAGTAACTACGACTGAAAGGGAAATTAAAGGACTAAGAAGAATAAGAATGTTGTTGGTGCCTTGGAAGGCAACCTGTCGCACCATGCTTCGTGCGACAGGCTGCCTGTCGCACCAGGCTTCGTGCGACAGGTGTTTATCGCACCAAATTTGTTTTGGTTTGTAAAGAAGGGTAATTTGGGGAGAAAAGCGTGTGTTTGGCTAATGTTGATAAAAAAAAATTGAGAGGATTAATTGTGAAAATTATAAAAATTTATGGTTATTTTCATAAATTTTCCAAATATAATGCGGTCGAATTTAATAATGGAATTCAAGATGCCAAAACGGAAGTGGCGAAAGAGGGATCAATTAGAGTTTATTATGAGAATTTGGGATGTGACAATTCGAAGCAAAGAGATTACTAGTGGCAGGGCTTTAACGCCTATTAATTTGCTTCAATAACGACTAAAGCGATTTATTTTGATTTCTAATAAAGTAAATTGTAATTGTTCTAGCATATCTTGAATGTCATAATCTGTTTTGAAGTTTAAGCAAAATAAGATGAGGAGAGGAACTTCATCCATTGTTTTTTCATTAATTCTCAATACCTAACTGTTGCTTTTTGGATTCGATCCCAATTCGTAATCTTGTTGTTGATGAACGCGAGGCAGAAGGTTGCTGATTTTCCCGACAAAAACGTTATCGGAAAATAATTAAGCAGATTCTAGTCTTAAAAGTTCAAAATTATTAGCTTGGTCGGTCACCACCACCACCAGCACCGCATATGAAATTCTCCACTTTTTATAAAGTCGGTATCCCCAATCCCAATCCCAATCCCAAGCCCAAGCCCTTCATTGTTGCTTCCCCCCCACTTCTTTTGACAAAATCCCTTTCGCACGAAACTTGATAGTCACTCATTCATTTAAAGTTCTGCCAACAGGTGGCAAATTATTCCTGCAATACATAGACTTGTTTACCCACTTGTATGGATATAGAAGGAAATAAGCAGGCAATACATTTATATAAAAGAAAAAAATTAATTAAACAATTGGTTGGCTTCAATTTAGCTAAACGAAAGGAATTTTGAGCATGATTAAGATATATTCCTCATATACTTCTGTTATTTTCTTTCATGTGTGGGGCAATATCTCTTAATGTTATAAGTATCAAATCTTTAAATACAAATCCTTTGTTTATTTGACATATGACTTGTAACAGTAATAATATTTCTCCTCTTTCATCTTCAGGATATAAAAGTTTATGAGTTTAATTTATACTTAAAACTTGATTTAAAAGTTAAGAATTTTCCAACTTTTATATAACTTAATCCAAAATCAATGCTCAGGAATAATTTTTCAAACACCGAACAGTTTTCAATTAAATGCAGAATTACTGCAGCAGTATAAATCGCACATTTTTTCATTTTTAGAGAATATATGCCAAGCGTCGATCAGTGAAGTGGTTGAAGGTGTGGTTCAGTAACTGCTGTCCTGGAGATGCCCGCTAATTTTTTCACTTGGCGTAAGCATATGACGTTGGGCCTTCTTGCATCAGAAACCGAATCTATCTACTCTTTAATTTTTTTTTTTTTTTAATCAAAATGAAGAAGGGATATGTATTTGTTATCTATATAAATTAAAGCTTATGCACGATTTATACATACACATCACAAGTCACAAGCAAGCAGAAAGGCCAGTTAACAATTAGTTTGTAAACAAGAGCCACAGATCTCTGCAGTGCCAGATAATAATTAAAGATGCGTAACAATAACAAAGCAAGAGGAAGGAATGTGGTTACGCCTAGGCGGGCATCAATTCCATACACGAAAGAACAGCTGAAAGGCATGTTTTGGCGGTGTGACAAGAACGGAGACGGCCGGCTCAGCAGGCAAGAGCTTGAAGATGCTTTCAGCTACCTTGGCGCTTACATCCCTGGCTGGAGGGCCAAGCGAGCACTCCGCTATGCTGATGATAACGGAGACGGATTTTTAGCCGATAAAGAAATCGATGAGCTCGTCAAATATGCCGCCCAATTTGGTTACACTCTCTCTTAATCAATGAGTAACCGGTGAGCTCGTCAAATATATTGGTTATACTCATTGATTGTTCTGTATAGAATGTATATTCTTTTCTTCTCTAATTAGATTTTAGTTGTTTTTAATAAAAGTTCAAGATCACGCGCGCGTTTGTGTGTACATATTGAAATCTTATAAATGAAATGTATTTTCTTTAAAATCTAATTGTTACCGTCTCTCACAAACTCCCATCTTATATGATTATATCTACCAAGGCTGCCTGTTACTATTTCTCCAAAAGAAAAAGGGAGGGGCTTATCTACTACTAATCATCCGAAGCAGCGGCTAGAAAAAATGGGGCGGAGCAAAAATCAAACTAGTCTGGCCCCGGTTGTAGTTATATCTTTTAAATGACAACGATTAAAGAATAAAAAGCAAGATTCTGCAAGAAGAGTAATTTGTTTTAAAAAAAAAAAATTCATAGAAACAAAACAGTGCACAGAACAGCGGAATAGCAAACTGAGAAGTGCTGTTACTGTATTTTGTGTTGACCTCCGATTTTCTTGACTCTTGTGACACCCTGCATATTAATTAATGATACATTCTTTGTACGAATAGATATTAGGCTGCTAGCTAGACCTATATCCGTTAAAAACTACTGATCTGATTCCGTTTCTGATCCCTACACCTTCTCTGCAATTCGGAAAATCTGATTAAAACTAATAGTTAATATGAGTACTAAAATGAAGAAGAAAGCTGTTGTCGGGGAAGCCCCTTTTGCAATCCCGAAATGGCACTGCGAGGAATACAATGGCAGAAAGCCCGAATTGTTTGGGGAAATCAACCATTCTGCTCGTGTTTTTAAAATCTATCGGAAAGCCGTATTAGACAATGTAATACATTTTTTGGAGAGTAATTTGGTCTTTTATAAAAGAAACATCTCTAATTGAAAAATGAATGAAATCTAACAATAATTTTGAAGTAAGAAAAATGAGACAGTTCATAAAATATTTTTGTTATTAACGGGTCCTGGTGAATTTTAAATTCTGATGAAAATTTGATTAATTCACTAAATAATAGGGGGCGAATACAATTTGTTTTTTTAATGTAAAAAAAAAGGTGGGGAATAGCATCTGCAATGTCATGGTTAATCGTCCAATAAATCATAGATCTTGATCTCTATCCAAATGTACATATAAATAATTATAGAAGCTTTATCAGTCATGTACTTCAATTATTTGCCTGAGGAACAGCTTTAAATGATTAAATTTTTTAGATACTAATTATGCATCAGATTATTGCATTGTACAGATATTTATAACTGCTGTTATAGCAGACATTACACTGATATGTATAATCAGATATACATAACTGGCACTTATATTATTATATTAAATTTTATGAAGTACATGTCCAGCTTTAAATGATTAATTAGGTGTAAAGCAACGCTACTTATTGGGAGAGAATCTAATTTTAGACGTTTCCTTTAAGCAACAACCTCAATATTAAATCAAGATATACGATATTGGATTCTTGAAATCACCTAATCGGGATTTTTGCTGCAAAATTTTTAACTCTACAGTTAGTGAAAAATTGCACACTTAATAATCGAATGACGGCTGATTTATCAGCTAAAATTCCAAACTTTTGGCACCATGCGTTCTATCCCTCATCATTTTTTTTTTTGACTCATGTAATTTGTTCCAATCATATATCCAAGATTTATTTAATTATGTGGAGTTTTTGTCTTGTCCAAAGTATACTAATACATGTCCTGTTTTGGATTGAGGTGTTACAGCTACTGCGAAAAAAAATCTGTAACTGTGAAATAAAATTTAAAAATATGTAGTAAAAATATAATTTTTAAATAATAATTTTGACAAAACTACTAAAAATATAATAAAATTTTAATTATATAAATAAAAAATTATATCAATATAGTTTCGAGAGCTGACACCTCTCCAACTCCAAAGTGGAGAAGTTTTGGGTAATAAGAATCCATAATTATTAATAGAAAAATGTAGAAGATGGAACATAAATAAAATACTGTATATGGTCCGAAAGATCATAATAACTGAAGCTTTTGTAATCATGTGCTTTATTAATTTATTTAGAGTAATGATACAGCCACAAACTCTTGTACAAACTTATTTTGTACAAACTGATGTGGCATGATAAGATTAGTTGAATTAAATATCACTTGGCCCACATGATTTGTTTTTATTAATTTATATTTTCATTCAACCAATAAATTAATGTCACGTCAGTTTGTACAAGAGTTTGTAACTGTATCATTACTCATTTATTTATTTTCCAGGACAAGTTTAAATGCTTTATTAGGTTTTAGGAAAAAAAAATAGTGAGAGAATCTTTATTAACAACTGAATATAATGACATCGTGTCGTGAATATTCATATTGAAAGTTTGTTAATTAAGTTATTTATTACGTAAATTGAAATTAACCACACTTGTCGTCCATTATATCACGTCTCTTCTCAAGAAGATTTTTTTTTATCTAAATGAAGATATGCGCCATTAGATTCTTAACATCACATATATTATCCAGGTATTTATTGCAAAAGTTATCGTTTTAAATTTAATCTCACCGCTAAAATTTCAAACTTATCTTTCGACTCTGCCTTTATTTTTGGAAAGTGGGAATTAGTTAGATTTAGATATCCACTTTATAACATTATCCTTTGTATATATCAAAAGTTAGAGAGAGAATATCTTCAGTTCCATAGAAGTATACTGAATTTTAAGCTACAACTTTTTGGTCATACATAGGGGTGGGCATAAACCCACAACCCATGGGTTTATCCAAACTCAAACCAAATTAAATGGTTTGGGTTGGGTAAATCATGCAAATGGGTTAGATGTGGGTTTTATGTAGGAAACCATTTCATTATTGTTTGGGTATGGTTTACCCATGGGTTATGGCCAAAACCCCAACACTCAAATTTTTCAAATGAAATAAATGAAAACAGAATAAATGAAAACAAATAAGTGAAAGGCCACCATTAAATTTTTTACGGCGTGATCAATTGTCAACAGTTAGAAAATGAAAATAACAGTAAAAATAAATTTAAATTAAATAAATATTGTTGTAAATAACATAATTTTTTTTCTTATTTACAAAAATAATTCCTCCCACATGGAAGGATCATCATAGAAAGAGCAGGAGACTCTACTAATGATCAATAATGACTCGGCTTGGACTGGGTCCGATATGCTAGATGGCGGCTAATTTTTGGTCAATAATTGAATGTAATGCCCATATTAAGTATTAAAACAAGAAATATATGTTTTGATATGAACAAAAAAATTAATAATAAAATTTTTTCTTGTAATTATTTATTTTGTGAACATTTTCTTATAATAAATATTTTGTAATATTTTAAAATTAAATGTAAAAAGTATAGGTAAAATATTTTATTATTTATCTTATAATAAATTTTTATTTGTCATTCAAGTTTTCTTATAATAATTTTTTTATCATTTGACTAATAATTTTCTTATATATTTATTATAAGAAAATTTTCACAAAATAAATAAGTATAAAAAATTTTTATTATTAATTTTTTTGTTCATATTAAAACATATATTTCTTATTTTTAATGCTTTATTTTTTATTTAGTTTCTATTCATGTGATTTATTTAATTTATAATAAATATAAATAAAAAAGTAGTTGAAAATAAGGGTAATATTGTAAACTTATACTATTAGGGGGGTTTTTGGCCATTATAAAAACAGAAGGGGGAAAAATAATATATGTTGATTACTATAGGGGGAAACTGGCAATCTCCCTAAAATTAAACATATAAGTAAACAACATAACACAAAACTACCAAAACGATAAATAAAAACAAATATTGCATAATTAAATAAATAACAAGTGGCAAAATTTATTATTAGATTGTTAATGTCATGTTTGTGAAAGTTTATTATTAAAGTGTACGTTCTTATTTATTGAGAAATAATAATTTTTGTGATTAAACTTTATTTTGATTTTCTAGTATTCTTTAATTTAATGATTAAGTTATTGTAAAATTTATAATTTTTATCCACTATATTTTTTATATTTTAATATCAATTTAATAATTAATAACAATTAATAATTATTATAATTTTGATATAATTAAATTTTATTAAAATAAAAATTATTTTGATAATAAAATTCAAACCAAACCCAAATTGTTTGGTTTGGTTTGGGTTAAAAATATTTGGGTTGGTTTGGGTTGGATCCAAATTTTTATGGTTTGGTTTGGATTGACTTAAAATCCAACCCAAACCAACCCATGCCCACCCCTAGTCATACATGCTGTGTTTACTGTTTAGTATCTTGAGTCTTCACCTGTGTCCCTGCCAATCTTTGATTTTGTACCAATTACCAAATTAGTTGCGCCCCCACTTTTAGTTCCCCTTTCGTGCAGGTGCCCTTATTTTTCTTTAATGCAGACACGTTATTAAACTATATAATTTAATAGAGTCAATATAACTACGCTATTAAATCATATGACTTAATTGAGTGTCTATATATACTTATCTCAATATAAGAAAGGTCCCTCACATATATTGTTTTTATTAGTTTGATCATTTATAATTAAATGTTTAATTACCTAATTTTAGAAGTGGTGTAAAAAAATTAACCAAAAATTTTATGATATTGGATATTAAATGTAATCTTTTACCATACAGATTGACTAATTTTAATTTATACATACATGTTATATAATCAATTTATGTGTTGAATGGCCATATTTATGTTTGATCATGGTGTGATAAATAACAATACCTGTCGAATATAAATGAAAATGGTTTAATATTACCTCTCGAGCATCGAATATACTTTTTCGATCAAATCACACCAACAGTATAAGGTCACTGTAAATCAGAGATTAAATTTGTCCCACACTCAAACATCTTCGGGTAAATTAGGTCCTAAATCACTTCCAATATGCCCAATTGCCCACTTGTCTTCAATAATTTGTATAGGGATCTCGTTTCAAAAACAATTTGAAAACATAGTACGCAAGAACATTATATTTTAATCAATTCACATTAATATTTAAAGAGTAATTGTCTACTTATACAATATTGAGATGCAAAATTTGACAATAAAATGATAATAACAGACGGCAATTTACAATAATACCCCATCATACGTACGTCATATATATATATATATATTAATTGCAATCCAAACCTTGTTTCCTAAAATTTGCAAACTATTGACAAATCTGTGAATGAAGCCTAACAAAAAGAAAAAACTAGTCACGATCTTGATTGAAATTTTCATTTCCAAGTTGCCCTGGGTGAAAAGCATCTCAATATGTGAGATCGAGCAAAGTTTCTGAAAATGGGCTGAACAAATTGACGCCTTTTGATCAAGACACGAAGGATAAATACATAACGATGCCATTTATAATCCAACTTTCTTTTTATACATGTTTTGCGTAGTTTTACAGGCAAAATGATACCATTTTATAATCCAACTTTCTCTTTTGCTTAGAATCAACCAATATGGTAGTCTATCCATGCATATTATACTGATATTTGCATCTCTTTTGGGATGAAAAAACTGTTGCGAAAGCAAGTGTTGAGTAATTACCAATATTATGATGACTGTGACTTTTGGCGAAATATAAATGTGACAAATAAATGCAAAAAAAATAAGACACAATAATTTAAGTGATTCAACGTAATGCCTACATCAACGGACAAAGACTGGAATATAATTTTACTAACAAATAGGAGTTTACAAAAGTGAAAAAAACTCTTAAAACTCAATAACTCAATACACCCAATTGGATCCTCTTAGTACCCAAGGAAACACTCTCTCTAAACTCTTGGAGAGATCACTTGCTATGCTCTTAAATCTCACAATTTTTGGATGATTTAGAAATACATTATGCTCCTCTATTTATAGGCAAAGCTTACAGTATGAATGCATGAAAAAAAATCTTGGTCATTTTCAATTTTAATGGCTTCGGTGTGTCTTTGGTGAAGAGCTAGAAAGCACATGCAATTATAGTCAAAAAGTTGCTAACCATATGCATGTGAAAATTGGATTCGGTGCAGACTTTTCAACAAAAACAGCCAAAATCCCTCTCTTATTCGCCGATATTAACTCTTTTTTCGTTGTGATTTAAAATCTACTAAAAGCTCCTTACTATTTTCTGACTTTAAAATTAATGTTAAAATCCACTCATATTATAATTGTCAAATTTTTCTATTAAAAAAAAAGTTATATTAATCGAGTTGTTCAACAGAGATCTGTTGAATTTAAAACTAAACTGAAGGCACAGTAAGTTTGCTAAATAAGAGAGGTACTATTTTGGTGATTCTAAAGAAAAAAAGGGTAGCATATATCAAAAAAAGGATTTGGGTATGCTTGATATGCTATATCTAATATATTGTAGAATTCCTTCTCTTTTGGAAGATTAAGAAGAGCCTTTACATTTGTGAGATGGAACCAAAAACTATACATGTATATATGATATATCTAGGAAGGTAACTCTTATAGCTATAATTTTACATACATATCCTTCAACTCTGAATATATTCACTCAATCCACCCTATCTTTCTGTAGGATCCAAGGCAAATCATGCGACAATCACTATAATATCTATCTCATGCTTGTATCTAAAGCTCAAACATAATTTAGTCCATGAATATATAAAATTGGTCTCAGCCTCTATTAAAAACATATAAAGAGCATCTTTGTCTCAACATAATCAAAATTGCATACTTCATATATATCTCACTTTACATGCATACATTTAAAATATATGTATATAGTCATAAACATGCTCAAAATGTAAAATATATAGCAATTCATGTTGTGGTTGAACCTTATCTTATCATAAATTGAACTACGAGAAATCCTACAGAAACAAGAAATTGGGTAAATAGGGAAACAATAAGCTTGTTGTCATGGGTCGTTCAAATTTACCACCAACGGAGGCTAAATTGGCGAGCATGGGTACGCTCAGTAGAAGAGCAGTAGGGCCGACTCAGTAGTGGAATAGTTCATACAATTAGCGCACTAAATAAGTAAACAACCCAAATTCACGAGCCAAAGTGAACAAGTCCGGCCCGATTCTAAAATTCTCTACAACTCAAAATCACTTGTAAATATCTAGACAATTCTACACTTATGTATCCTAGAACCTAAAGTATATTTAGGCAAGTTGCACAAGTTGTGTGGAAGACTCTAGACCTAGGCAAGCCACTCTATAAATAGGATATAACACTTGCCATCTTGCTCACCACCACACCACACACAACACACACCTTGCACAAGCAACTCAAGCATACTTTGTAAAGCTCTCTTATGTTCTCTCTTACGAGTAATAAAATTCTTTTTAGTCATATTGCTATCTTCTCTCTAGCTTTCTCACAAGCATCCTTACTTAACTAGTTTGAAAAGTTCAATAGGCTTACTTAACAACTTTTGTGTTATAAGTTGTCTATGTGCTGCACGGCTTACTACACAATATATTCATCCCGTGACATAGTGCTTCAGTGAGTGGATATAATTTATATACATAAAAATAAAGTAGTGCTGATACATAATCATATGACATAATTCCACAATAAACACAATTTATCTCATAGCATACATGACGAAATTGCACCAAACAATACCCCGAAAAATAACTGTCATACTTGTCGGGACGACGGGATCAACATAAGCATGCTCCTGCATTAGACATATCGATCCTTGTCATTAGTCAAACTAAAGGAATACGCAAAAATTGTCCAAGGAATTGGCTTTGGTTCATCGACAAGAATTATGCACAAGTTAAAGTCAGCTTAACTGAAGAGCATTTGAAAAGTGTGTTCCTGCGATACGACACTGACGGAGATGGGCGGCTTAGCAATCAAGAGCTTAAGGACTCCTTTGACAGCCTTGGTTCAAGACTCCCAGATTGGAGAGCTTGGCGATGTCGTTGTTATGCTGATTTAAACGGAGATGGGCACATAAGGAGGCAGAGTTCGATGTCCCTGTTAAATGTTTTGTCAAACACGATTATATGCCAAGAAATAGATAACTATCACCTCAATGTTTTTTTTTTGTTTGCAGAACCAGGTGGCTGGGAATGTAAATTGTCATTCTACTTATCTTCCGTTTTCAGGGTTTTTCCGCGGCAAACGTGTATGAACTATGCCGTGTCCTTTTATTCTACATGGTCTTTTCTCTTTTGTTAAACAGAGTAGAAATTACGTTTAAATGTTCAAAGTAGTTTAATTTGTACCATTTTTTTCGTCTTCTGCAAGTATTGATATTACGACTAACTTCGAAATCATCATAATTACATAGTTTATACTTAATGATATTAAGTTGTTAGGTGATTGTATGATGACCTGGTGTGTCCACACCACTAAGACTTTCTCCATTTAGAGATTTTCTTAATCATAAACATTTCCACTTACAAACATTGCAAGAATGGGTATGATTATATATACGTTATGCAAATATGAAAAGAACCATAGTCATTATCGTAAACAAATATAAGAAGAACTGTGACCATTATCACTTATTTTGTCTTTCATATTTATAAATAAATATGTGGTTTTGTAGCACTTAAAAATTTCAAGAGTGAAAGTTCTTTTTTTCTTATATAATTATCACTTTCTTCAAGGACTAAGGCTGAAAATGTACAATGAAAATTTTAGTTTGATGAGTAATGGTACAGGTATAAATTTTTATACTAACTTGATTAGTATAAATTGAGGTGGCAATATTGTTTCATTGCCACATGCTCTCATTTTTAAGGAAATCGACGAATAGTAATATAAAATGCAAGTGGCAATCATATATATAACATGTCAAATTAGTTTGCAGACACATAAAATTATTAAATTAAGTAACATATGATAATTTAATATGTTATTCTTTTAATTAAGGTGGTGGATGGGGGGGGGGTGGTTTTGGGCAAAGAATAAATTGATAAAGAATAAGTTGATAAGTAGCTCATAATGAATAGAATATGAGCTTGTTAGGTAAAAAGGATAATATAGAATTTTAGATAATATAGAATTTTAGGCATACAATTTGCTACTAGATCTTTAATATAGACCAAAATAGAAAATAAAAAAGTTTGGAGGGGATTCCAACCGCTTTAGGACATATATTTGATATCTTTTTCTTTCTGATGTCTGGCTAATTATTGTCAATTATTAACGGATAATAAATTTGTGTTCAAGTGGCCTAAGCTTAACTGACCTTTATCTGGTCCAAATCTAACGACAAATAACAAACACCAAGCGTGGCCGTCTAGCCAATACGATAGCATATTCTGACCGCCTTTCCTTGGAATCGCACCGACGATGGAGGGAAGATCAATGATGCATGTTACTCTGAAATTTGCTTTCCCGGCGTATCAAAATCAAATGCTCCTGGTCCACTGTATCCAAGTAGAGTACATATGTCAATGAAAGGATTTGGCCTCTTTTTGTAATAGATTGCATCTATCCAGAAAAAATATAAAAAAACTAAAGTTCAAATTATTCTCCTTGACCAAGAGAATAAAGAAAACCCCTTTGGCTTATCGGTTAAGGAGATCAAACTTAAGAATGCCAAATGTATATATAAACTGTTGTCTGCATATAAATTCAAACTGCAGCACAAAAGTAAAACGAGAACTGAATATATAGTTGTAATTATTACTATCTTCTTCCTTCTTCATTAAAGAAATGGCATATAGGCACAAAAATAAAGGCATACCTAAAGATTGCTATAGGACGTTGGTTCCGACAAGTGATAATAATAAGAATGCAAAAGTGAGCTTAAATGAGAGCGTAAATGAAGAGCAGTTGATGGCTTGGCTTAGGCGCTACGATACTGATGGAGATGGCCGTCTTACCAAACAAGAGCTTCAAGACGCCTTCAAAAGCCTTGGTTCTACTTTCCCGGCTTGGAGAGCTTGGCGAGCGCTACGCCATGCCGATGCTAACGGGGATGGATGCATTAACGAGGACGAGCTTCGCGAGCTTGTCAAGTATGTTATCAAACGTGGCTATGCTCTCGCTTGATCCTAATTCAGCTAGCAAGACATCTCTACCTCAATTACATATCTTTTTATTTAACAGCTAGCTTAAATAGCATATAGCATGCAGTAATTACTAAACTGGGATTGATATTCTATATATCTGAATCCCCGGTAAGATCAGTAGAGCTAGCTAGGGCTATGAATATCTTTCGTTTCTTGACTTCTTCTACACCTCGCTCTCTCTCTCTCTCTCTCTCTCTCAGTAGTTTTCGTTTTCCTTTTTGTTTTCCTTTTGTTTGTACTGTTACTGTATCTCTGTGCATATAATAAACTATATGTAATTTATATTTAAACTTGAGCGAAGAAACTCGAGGTAGCAAGTAAACATGTTTTTACTGTTGAACTTAGCTTTACTTTGTACATATATACCATAAGCAACCGCGTCCTGCGCGCACTTAGCAAATATAGCTGAGTCTTATAAATACTATAAATAGCTCAGTCTTGCAAATAAATCTCTGTCTTATTAATCTGTTTCTAGAGAAATTCTTGGAAAGTACCATCTCGTAGTCATAGAATCTTTCGTAATTTCTCGTTCATTGTCTAATTGAATCTTTGTCACCTCCAAATTTAGGGGCCAACAGTCTTCAGAGTAAACTTGGGGTAATAAATAAAAATTCTCAAAGTTGTAGGGTTGAATCCCAAAAAATTATATTTGTTGGATGCGGATTGTCCCAGAAGTTGGAAGAGAAAATTAGAGGTGGATGTCTAGAAAGATTAAAGAAAGTCTTGGAGTTATAAATAAAATTGTCAAAGTTCCAGGGTCGAATAAAAAAAAAATTATATTTGTTGGATGCGGATTGTTTTCATAAGTTGTTGGAGAAAATTAGAGGCTGATGTTTAGAAAGATTAAAGAAAGTCTTGAAGTGGTAAAAAAAAAAAAACTGTCAAAGCTGCAGGGGTTTAATCATAAAAAATAAAATAACTCTATTCTGTAGGTCTGAGTTAAAAGTCAATAAATAAAATTAATTTTCTTTAAGGTGTAGTACTATAGCGCTTAAAAAGCTAGCGGATGGTTGAGATTGAGTTACCTACACATTTAATTCAAGAATTATTCCCAGTCAATACATGATTGTCTCTCGAACAACAGTCACTATTAGAGTTCAATAAATTAACTCATTAACCCAATAACTAAACACTCTTTTTTAACTTTAACCCCGAAAAGTTTAGCTCTATAGAATTTGGACCCTTACAATCACAATGTCTAATCCAGGCTCCTCTTGTCTACAAGAAGTTGGTCTACGTATACTCTTTCAAATCGAATGCTTTTCTCATCTTGCTTTTCAAGAGGAGAACTTAAAAAAATGCACCATTCTCCATCAGTTTATTTTATATATAACTATCAAAGAAGAAATGGACAAGCATTTTCCCTAGATTGATTCTGATTCGTATGCCGATCTTTGTGGACTAGCAATTATCACAAAATATTATCTTTCATCATAAAAACAAAGAATATAGAACACCATGCGGATAACTAAAAAAAAAATTGGAATCCTATCATTCTTTGCTTAAGAAGATGAAATTCGTATTCTGCAAGTCACATCTGAATTCTTTTCACAACTTTGTTATATGTTTTGGTTGATAAAAGGCTTGATTATGATTGAGGTTGGGTAGTTATATCTTAAAAGGTACAATATTAAAGTGTTAATAAACACTAACTGCTGTAATTTGGAAAGTAAGTTGATTTTTTTTTAACACTTGTATAATGAAAAATCTATTATATATTTACTAATTTTGTCAAAATTATATTTACTACATAATATTAATTTTTATTTTATACTTATAGTTTTTTTTTTCACAGCAGCTGCAACTTATAAAGTACAACACCTCAATTCCAAACAAGACAAAAATAAGTTGGAGATAAAATTTTATAATTGGAAATCTAGATACACTTGCAGCTAGTCTGGTAATAATACTGGAGCTATATATAAACCATTTGTTGAAAGTATAACAATAATTAATTGAATGAAAATACCACGTGATCTACACGAGCGTAACTATATAATTTGTAGAAACAATTTGTTACCCTATCATTATTCTTATGTTAGACTTTTCCTGGATCCATGTATATATTCTTTTAGTTATCTGTCTCAGTAGTAAAAAATCATGGACTTCTGCATAAAAATAACTATAGGCGTATATCTAACACAGTTATATATAATCAGTTAAGGGGTGATGGCATAACCATTCGACAATGCATGTGTACACATTTCCACCGGCTTATTCCTCCTTATCAATTATCATTCTCTTACTAAAATTTGGACTGCTTTGTAGATGCTGCACGAATTATACTAAATTATGACTATGACTAGAGATTTTTTTATGAGGATTCGTTGTATTAAATTTTCCTTGCGCAGCTCGGGCAATATACTTATAGAGTGTAACTTCTTGAATCGGATAAAATCGATGATCACTTATGATCTTATCATTTCCAGGGGGCATACTTTGTATTATCCTGAAAGATAATGCGAGTTATGATCCAAGTTGATTATACAAGTATGATTATACAATGTGTTATATTAAGGAACTTGAATCTCTTATTAATTTTTTCCCCCCGCAATTAAGCTTTTAAGGATACATGCGGCGCGGTTTATAGAACTTTTTTCATTTTTTATTTTATTAAATGCGTTTCCCTTCACCCCCAAAAAAAAAAAAAAATTTAAATTATTCACCCCGTTGACAATTAACAAACACATCATTTTTTTCACTTCGAAAATCACAAAAATGTTTCCACTTTCCAGGAAGCCTCAAATTTTCGATTTCCGTACGTATTTGCCTTAGCTTAATGACTTATTTTGAGATCATACATTAATAAGACTTCACGGTATTTGTTTTAAATTAAGATGAGTAACAATTTTCAATTTGTAATTTTTACCACAGGACTAGGTTTCACTATAAACTGCATCAAGTTTTGAGGGCACCAGAACCGCAAGAGACTACAAGAACTTGAAAAGAATGGAGTTGGAATTACTTCCTTTTTTTTTTTTTTTTCCCTTTTGTATATATTATGATGATATTTAGCTTGTTTAGTATAAATACGATAAATGTAAGTCCGCGCCATGCCTTTAAGCTAATGATGCAAAAATAAAATACAAAAATTCTGTTACTGAGTTTGTATAGTTAAAAGAATGGAATTCTTTTTAACTTTTCTGCCAATCCTTTTACTTTATCCTTGTGGATGTAAATCATAAAATCTTTATTCCTTTTCAATCTGTTGCGAAGCATCAGGCAAGTGTCCCTTATTAGCTTCTGATTTCAGAATAAGAATCTTTACGCTTTAATTTGCTTCTTTATTTGAGCAGGACTATTAAATTAAATGACGAAACTTAGTATGACGAGGATATCATGCGACAGCATCACCGCAGTGATATTTTACAATCTAGGGTTTATTGAGAATTTTAATTACATATAATACAAATAAAAAAATTCATTTAAGTGTAATTAAAAATTTTTTTTATTCTCGTTAGTATTAGAGAGAAAAACATCTGTCCTTATTATGGGGACTTGAACCGGTTTTTGCAATAATGTTGAGAGAGTTGAGAACGTGACTAACCATTGGACTTTTTTTTTTACCCTCGATTAAGATTATTTTTCACCTTAGACTATTGGGTAAGGATAAATGGGGGCGGAGCAGCGGAAAAGCAGAAATTTTGTTAGGTCCAAAACTGTTTTCAAGCGCTTTTTCATTGTCATCTCCAAGACTCCCAACAAACAAAATGATCTACAGTCTACACCATTGGAGAAAGGGGCTGACCACCAACTCATCACTTGACCGATGAAAAATTATCTACATTAAAAATCAAATATACATTTTGAGTGTTACTAACATTCCTATAGAACTATTACGGCGTCAAACATGATATGACATGAACACCCTACAATCTAACTGGAATTTGGAGCGGCATATACATGCGACGAATCAATCACACTATTTTTTATATAAATTTTGAAACAAGACCTCCAAGCAACCAATAAATCAACCAACCCAGCTAACCAGCAATCAACAAGGAGTTCTCGCCATCAGCCTTGGCCACATGTAGCCTGTAATTTGCCAAAGCAACACAATTAAAGAGAAAACGAAGAAAATGATGCTAAACTTCAGCACAGAGAGATTGTGAGGCCACGACCTTTGCAAACTTATTATTTGATAAGTTTTATTTTCCTTTACTTCTTCTAGGAAAAACATCAATATAATTCCCGAAAAGGTTCCACCAATGGGAAAATGTAACTAGGTTCAAATGAAACTGCTTAGTTGAAATTGAAACGCACCTCAAAAGTTCCAGAACAAGCATTGGGCAACACCCATCCCCCTCCATATCAGGACAGTCGGGCAATACCATCTAGGACGCAACTAAAAACCTTCAAACATCAATGTTTGGAGGCGGCAGTTTCCAGTAATTCCATTGATTAAAATCCTCCTGTTGAACGAAGAATACATAAATTAATAAAAATATCAGCACTCCACAGAACAATCAATGAAACCTGAATATTCAGACAAAACTAAGCTGACATCTAACAGATACAGATGCTGAGGCTAGATGATCTGGGAACTGATATGTTTATATATAGCCCTGTAGTCCAGTACCAATTTCTAAACATAAACAAGAAAGGAATAAAGAAAATGGACCATTGAAAACAATTTTGATCTCTGATGTAGTGCCTTATTTTAGAACAGAACACCTGAAATAAAACAAGCCTAGAATTGAGCAAAGAAAAAAAAAATGCAGAAAAAAACCTGCTCTGTGGAAGTTGTGTGCGGAAACATGCCATGAACAAGCGCATGAATTGAACTATATGTTTTACTGTCAACACGATGATTCACAACAACCTCACCCTGCAAATGTTGAAACCCATCAGAAGGAACATTTGGCATACAATTTGCCAGTATCTAAGGCACGGAGGTTTTTTCATCTTTTAAGCACAGAGGTCTTAAATTACCTTGGGATTAATAATAAAGATCTTTCCTCTTGGGATTCCAACCTTAAGATAGCTGATTTCATCAGTGTCTCTGTTCCCAAAACCAGCATAGAATGGGTTGCAATCAGAAGGAAACAATGCCTTGATATCCTGGATTTAAAATGAATTACAAACATTTAAAGATAATGGACTTGATTGGTTTACATGGAGCATCCGAACAATCATCAGTTATGTACAGCAGAAGCAGAAACCTCATTAGTTGTCTACACGGCAGCAATGACATCAGACTGGAGGAGTTTCATATGTGGAATATGAAAATAAAAATATGCAATAGTTAATACCAAGGAAACTAACCTCTAAGCACGCTATCTTGAATTCATGAGGAGCCCTTCTTATAACTGCCAAAAAATAAATAAATAAATAATTGTACATGTTACGGTCCCGATAGAGTTTGACAATGAATTGCAACCAATTCAAGATATGCACAAAAAGGTCAAATAAATTTTTTTAGGGGGAAAAAAAGAAATTAAATATTATTTTAATGTAAACCAAAACCCTTCCCAATCTTAGTGTGACTGGGTTTTGAACGTCAAACCTCAAGAGTTGAACAAACTGACACCCACAAAATCCAAAAATTACTTCTCTATGTAGAATTATACAGTGATGGAGAGCAATGAGCATCTCACAAATCTGTCAGCAAGTTTAGAAAATTTAAGTGGGGAAAACAACCAAAACAAAAAACACTGCTTAAGTTTCAATATTTCCTGCCAAACTAGAACTGAATAAAACAATAAATTCATAGTATCTTTGCCAAACGTGAGGAAGCAAAGAGTGAAAATTCTTATCCATGGAAGAAATTTCCTCTCTTAGGAGCTAGGGGCCTAATGTTTTACATCAGTGCAACCTGTCCCTGCAGGATTTGGTAGGATCAAAAGAAATGCAACTATGCCCAACACATCTAAATGGATATAATGAGATACAAGAAATTAACTGGCAAATACAAAGCCAATTCTGTCTAATTCAGCCAAAAAGGAGGGAAAAATCAACTAATGCATGAGTTCCATAAATGCAGTTACCTTCTCGAAATAGAGATGGAAATAGTCCATCAGGTGAAATAACAACGGGCCCATCAGGTAAAGCCTTTCCATCCTGCAAATTTTAGAACGCACATTTGTTAACAAATAAATGAAAATATCATAATATTAGACTATCTTGATTCTGAATTTCTCAAATCAAAACAAAAATTAAGCTTAGTATATTTCACCTGCTTCAGGGTAAATAGGAATCTTCTAGTGTGATAAGCTTGCACAATCGCACGTGCACTGAGGAAAAGCAATTGATACCCATTTTCCTGCAACAAACTTGGTTCATTCAGAAAAACTGATGTTGTCCCTAGACATTACTCACATTGCATGCATGTGGGGCATTTTGGCTTTTTAAGAATCTGAAATGCAGAATGGGACCAGAGCACCTTATAGCTAGTAAAATTTATTAAATCATTGTGAATAGTAGAGATCTAAAAGACGCAGCTTTCCATTAGATTGTGTTGGTTGCACCCATCAGAATAGTCTTCTTGTGCAGTTTAGAGTCAATGGCTATGATATAGCGCCAATCACTCAAAAGCTGAAATAAAAATACAAGATGGAAATGCCACAAACCTTAATAGCAGAAAATAAATGTGCAACGCCTGTCTGTGACCAATCTACCCCAACCAAAGGCATGAACTGACCCAGAACGTCGGATCTGTCACAAGAATGTGTGATAAACAGTGTTAAAATAATTCAGAAAAAATCACAGTCTTCACCAAAGAAAGTACTAAAAAAAAAAATCAGATCAAGACCGACTACAATAATTTACTGAGTGGAGAAAGTTAAGTGATGAGAGTTTGACTCCAGCCCTCATAGAGCCAAGAGCAGAACTATAGACAACCAGAAGAATTGATTCAGAAACAGGCATCACCAAGTTCTAAGACTTAAAATTTAGATCGATAGAAAGGTCAGAAACACCATAAACTTACTTCCTTTACAAGCTAATTCTAGAGCATGGAAATTATGGAAAAAAATGATATAAAATATACATATATAAAAGTCTGACAACTATGATGCAGAAACATTACCTACGTGCACCACAGGCAGGGCAATTAGATATCTTGGTCATAGTAAACCTTTCTAGGGCTCTATAAGCTAAGGTTTAGAATAGTCAAGGGTACAGCCTGCCACCATATCACTTTATTGTTTCATCCCATCTGGTAAAATTTAGTAGGGGACTTTTTATTCTCAATTAAAGGACTAATGCCAAACCTTGCCCATGGGTTGTCCTCTTCAACCATAGAAGCAGATCCAATAACAAGATTTGGGATCTACTTCCATCAGACTACACTGCCTAAGCTAGCAAATCCAAAAACAACATTGAAGTTCAGTCTTCACCATCTAAACTAGCTGAGTGGCAAGTTCAATTTTATAGTTACTTGTGGATACTTTTAACATACATACAGAGCGCCATTTTCAGGCTTCAATAACCCGAGTATGGTAGCAGGTCCAAAAACAACACTTGAGGTTCAGTCTTCACTACCTAAACTAGCTGAGTGGCAAGTTCAAAATTGAACTTGATACTTTTAACATACATATATCTAAAAATTTCAGTTTATCCCTTTTCCTCTCCAGATCAATCCACAAATGAGCCCATTTCCTATGCATAACTTCCCTCTCTGTGGGCTGAATCTCTGACTTTGCCCTTCGAAAGGAAGGAAAGGCAGCACTTTCCTATACAAACTAAATCCAGGATGTATAGATTGCCTAGCAGTTCTCTACTTGATTAAGATAAAATATGAGAAACAACTCTGTTGTATTAGAGAAAATTAGAAAACCTTACTTTGTAATAGTCCCATCCACATCTGATATTACTATACGTGTGTTCCATTTCCACAAATATATTCTGGCATCAACCTGTAAGGAATGCAATGTACTATTAGGTGAGTACCAAAAGAATAACCAGAAAACAGAAGAGTTCGGTTGTTAAAATATATGTAACTTAAGCTAATAGCACTGGGGAATAAGAAAAAAAGGGACCTGCTGCTTGCCTAGCATCGCAGTGGAGAATGTAAAGGTTACACTGTTCTTTCCTTCCTTCAGATTCAAGGATGCCAGCTGTTCAGAAGTTGGAGTTAGCACCTTAATCTTCTTCTTCGCCATGTTGGTTTTGCACACACTTCTATTTCCGTCCCTGTCATTGATGCTATCTGAAGCAACTTCAGTATCGGAACTTTTAGTACCACTAATGACTGGCTGCATTGCTTTCCCGGATCTTGATCTTCTAAAGAAAGGCCAAAGCCTCCAGCTTCCACCAGGGGAAACAGTAATTTTTGCAGGGTTCCCTACAAGAGATCTCTCAACTTAGTCAATAGCTATCATACCCTCTGGTTCAACTAGTTCTTTAATTTCAAATGCAATCAACCCTAGATCAATACGAGCAGCTACATCCCATGAAGATAAAAGCCGCCCATTCTGACAACAAGCCAATCATTCTTTAAAACTGCAGGACCTAGAGATGTAAATTTATCTATATCCAATTTTTCAGCATCGAATGCTTGAGAAACTGCAGGAGAACCCATACCTTCATAGACCAAGTGTTTACAAAGAGATATCTCTGCATAGCTGAAAGGATGGGGCTATCTATGTTTTCCAACCCAAAAAAAGAAAAAAGGAAAAAAAGAAAAAAGCACTTACAAACCAGAAACAAATGAAATGTTTTCATTTTGTTCTCAGGTGCATCCACAGGAGTTCCCTATGCTAGAAATGAAAACACTCTACCATATGGAGGCAATGACAAAATCTTACTTACAATCATTAACATTATATTGCACAAGCTATAAGGAACATTTAAACAACGGTCAAAAGAAACTTAAAATTGGAACTATCTCATTTCTGTGCATTCAACCGGCAAAAGTATAAAATGACATACGAGTGCATATTAAAATTTTCTTACCAGCTGCAGGAGTGGAAAAAACAGTTTTTTGCCCCTGTGAGAATTGCATATCATCTATAATAGGTCGTTCCTCTGCCAAATGGAGTTCTATGTCAGTATCTGACTTCATGCAGCTAGAATAATTTTCCTTGAACAACATCCAATTCAAGGATTTGCAATTTGAGTCCAGTGAATGGCTTAGAGGATGATGAGGGTCATGAGCATCTAATTTGACAGAGAGAGACCTCATATTTGGCAAAGATTCTGCCAGCCTCCCAACTTCCTCAGCAGGTCCATGACTTTTATGAATAATAATGGGATCCGATATTGCTCCCAGTTTATCTGTTGTGTTTTCAAAATCATTCAACAGGTTATATAGACCAGACATCTCCGACAAAGAAGATGACTCATCAATTGTGTTGACTGACCCATTCACTTCCTTAATGCCTTCCGCAGAAAATGATGGATCATCACTCTTCTTTACACTATCTGGTGAACTTGAATCGACACCCTGATCCTTACTGAGTTTGAATTCATCGAGATCACTGAAAAGGAACTGTTCTTCCTCTGAACTATCAGACGGTGAATTACCTATGGCCCTTTTTAGGACACTATCATTGTAAAGTTCTTGAGATTCATCAGTAGACTCCAAATACTGGAGGGCATCAGTAATACCTTTCTCCTCTTGAACTTCAATGGGCGTTAAGCAACTATTTTGTGAATTAACTTCCTTGATTGAACAAAGTACTGACTCCTCACCAAGCACTTGTGTAGAGGATTTGGGTGCCTCTGGGGGCTCCTTAAGGTCTTTCTCAATATGCTCAAGCACACGAGGAGCTTGATTCACTTGATCAGAATGATTCTCCAATACCTCCCCTGGTTCTTTCTCCAATTCAATTTCTTCAGCTTGCACAACATCTGTGTCCTGATGAAGACCTTCTAATAACTCAGTCTCAAGAAAATTAGAAAAGGATGAAATGAAAACATTATTTCTAACATAGATTATGGCAGTGAACTCACCATAATATAATATTGCAGTATTTAATAAGTTGAAAAAATTTCCTTATTTTCAAAATATATATTGATCAAAAGTTCTAGTTGAATAATATTGCAAACCATTGAAAAGCATTTACCTTGGATAGTAGCTCAGTTGTGACATGTACAGTTTCCAGATGAACATGGACTTCACCACATTTGCCACTAGCAAGGTAAACTGTCTCCGGACTTTTTCCATTGCTACCATCAAACCCAACAATAGAGGTTTCTGATGATTCACAGTATACAAAGGACTGGTCTGATCCAGCCTCAGTGGAAATTCTACAGCCTGATGAGGCAACATCATTATTGTCACAAGCCTGTTCATCATCAAAGTGCTTTCCCTGATGTGCTTCAAGCTCATATTGAATTTTTGCATCAGGAAAACTCTGCTGTTCATGCTCATCTAGATAAGCATTGTCTACCCCAAATTCACCAATTGTTCTTGATAGTTCAGATACAATTGAAGAGTTTTCGTCCAAAATACTTTCATCCAAGGCAGAAGATTCAACTACTTGTTCTACACTGCCTAGACAAGATACATCAATGCCAGATTCCTCGACAAAATTCTCCAGATTCTTAGAGCTAAAGTGAGAACCGCTGGCCATTTGCTCACTTTGGGAACCACATTCCTTATCAAGTATTGATTGGTCATTCCTATTTCGCTCGTAATCATCCACAGACAAGTCCACATGGATTTCTTCATTATTAACCTGAATATCTTTAGCTACCATATTATCCAAACCATCATGAGGTAAAATCTGGGAAGCATTTTCTTTCCTGGACATACTTGAAGGCAGATTGGTAGACCACTTCATCTCCAAGAGGTCAGCTGCAAACTCAGCACGTTCCAATGAACTCAACCTCACCAAGTCAATATCACCCTCTCCCTTCTGATACCTACTCTCCTTAAATGATTTCCGTCCCAAAACAAGCCCAAGAATCCTGGCCCGTTGGGAAGCAGTCCTAGGCAACATCTTCCTATTGCTGGCATCAAAATGGGCAGCTGAATCCAGCTTATCAGCATCACAATTGCAATTCTGGGACTTCATCAGTCTCCTACTATTATTGGGTTGCCCATCTGCCTCATCACCAGAAGACGAGGGATATGATGCAGATTCCCCTTCTTCAACATCAGCCTCCTTCAGAAAGTAAGCTTCCCCTTTATGATCAAGATACATGTTAAAATTAGCATCAACTCCATTAACATTAATAGTAACTACCTTCTCTTTTGTCTTCAAGACCCCTTGAAATTTTCCAAACCGGACATACCAAGGGGACGATTTGAAGCTCCCATCTGGTTGTTCCACTACAATGATATCTACAGCTCCACCAAATGGGTGAAAGGGGGCGGAAACAGTATACACACCCCGGGAGATATAGCTGCCTATCCTTCCTACTGTATACATCGTTGTATATCCGAATTTCTCAAGCACAACCACCCCAGGTAACAAAATCTCAATATTGAGTCATAATTCGTGAATATAAGTGATCATTGCCACAAAATTATGACGCTTTAGTGGTGTCAAACAAGAACCAAATATAGTAAAAGAACTTCTACAAGTATCTCCAGAACTTAATTCCAATGACACCCCCACATCAAAAGGCCTCCAAATAAAACATTTATAAACAACCCAATTGATCACAACACAAGATAGTTCCTTTTTTAGCTCAGAAGAACTACAGATCATAGAGAGACAATATTCCCCCCAGAGAATAAAAAGAAAGTTAGAAAGCGTCCAAAGTCATAAATTGTTCAATGCTCAGAAATTCAAATGAAACAAACAATAACATATACATGTCACCAAACCCAGCTCAAAAAATTCCCGTTCTGCCTCTCCCCTTGAGCTCTGACAAAGAAAGCCCAGATGAGGAAGGTTTATGACCAAGCAAACCAAATTAAAAGCCAACCGCCGAGAACGAGGAGCAGAACAGCAGCCGTTGGTGAAATGAATGAAAAGGCATATTCGAATTTAATTATTCGAATGCGCCAAAACCGTAATCATTTAATTAAATCTCAGGCTTAGCAGACAAAAACAAAAAGACACGCCACACGCCACATCCCACATTTTAATTTTATTTTATTTTGACCATTCTATAATGTACGCAAGGGAAAAGAACGATCAAGAATTGAAGATTAAACAAATTGTTACGAAGAAAGAGCGAAGCTGATCCGGAGATGGAAACGCAGAAACGGTCAAGGGGTGACAGCGGGATCTCAACAGAGAGAAGTATCGAACTTTTGGTGACGTTGAGAGATAACAATGAAGCGATTATCATACGCAGTTTGCTTTTGCATGACAGCGGGTGACACGTACGCACAGATGTTAGTTGATGAAAAGTGTGGGACCAACTGCCTAGAAGGCCCGTGGCACATATGTAAATGTACGCAACTATTAGATACAACTACTCGTGTATTGTTGGAACCAAACTGCCAGTCTGTGCCACTTTGCTCGCTTGTTTCACATATACGTAGTGTTTACTTTTTGGAGTAGGAGTGTGGAGTGTGGATTCCTCCCACTCTAGTGTTTACTTACCTTAAAAAAGGGAGAGTGGGAGTGGGAGTGGGAATTTGTGGGTCCCACTTAATTTTGGAGTGGAGAGTGGGATTCCCACTCCCATGGGGGGAGGTGGGAGTGGGAATCCACTCCCCCCTCTTCTTATTTTATCCCCATAATTAAATAAATAAATAATATTTAATAAAATAAATAAATAATATTTAATAAAATAAATAATATCATATTTATTAAAAATAATAATTATATCATATTTATTTTATTAAATTTAATAAAATAAAAATAAATAAATATTATACTTAAATTAATAATATTAAACATTAATTTTAATAAATATTAATTATTTATTTAATTAATAATAATAAATATTTTATTGTAAAAATATTAATTTTGTACTATATTATCAATAATAATATTTTATTTGTGTTGTTATTATTAATAATTTTTATTCACATAATTTAAATTTAAATTAATAAAAAATTATGATTTATATAATTAAGAATATTAGTAATTATTATTAATTTAGAAATATAATAAAATATTTATTTTATTTTCCAACTATTTTTTATTAATTTTTTAATTATAAATTATAATTTTGTACATAAGGATAAAATTATAATTTAAAATAATTTACTCCCAATCCAAGACAAAGTAAACAAATAATTAGGATTCTGATTGATAATCCATACTTTCATTTAGTCTAAGTAAACACCCTACTCCCACTCCCACTCCACACTCCTAATCCAAGGATTCCCACTCCAATCCAAAAAGTAAACGCAGTTCGTTCCATTTTGTTATCTGCAAACATATGATTCAGGTTGCCTACTTTATTACAATCTTATTTACGTCTGGTCCGTAGTCCACGACCATTACTATTATATCATCTATTAACATTTATAAAATTATTCATAAATGGAGGATTTTTTATTTTTTATTTTTAAATGAAGAGAAAAAATTTATAGAAATTTGATAACTTGTAGTTTTTTTCCCAATTCTATCCTTCTTGTACATCCTCTTTTCATGAGATTCAAAATGAAGTGTATGTTTCAAACTCTTTTCATATAAGAGTTGAGATAATAAAACTTAGGTTTGAGTCATAAATAATTCTTAAAACGAGAAAAAAATAAATATATTAAAAGATTCACAATTAAAAAAGTCACACCACTGCGTCATCATTTTACCATCCAATGAGATACCAACACATATGTATTCGTAATTAAGTTAAAAACGATCATACGTACATCGTATAAGAATTATAATTAAGTCACGGTGTCAAAAGAAAAATCCCAGCGGAGTTTTTTCCTGGAAATTGGCGGAAATGTTTATGACGGTGGCGGTTTATATAACTTGAATTGAATTAAGAACGGCGGGTTGTTCAAAAACATTTCAATAAGGGGGCGTTTGCTAATTGCTAGCTAGTGCGAGTGTGATGGCTCGTTGTACTTCGTAATTCGAATGAGACCGTGAGTCGGCAAAACTTATTGGAATGGTAGGTCTGCGGCCAAACTACACGCCCGTGGGCTTTCAGCTTATGTGGCAACTAGCAAGTGGACTTTTCGTGGGTTGACACTTTGTCAACCTCGAGGAGGATGGACTTACCCAGGCCCATTTCAATCCAATAGGGCCGGACCGGCCAGTTTCTTTATGGCCTGTGAGTCGTGAGGCTGTCTGGGTTCCACCTTTTGGCAGGATATTCCAGTGTTCGCCTCGACTTTTGCTCTTCATCTGACGCGCTCAACTCATTGCGGATTGCCGAGAGAGATCTGAATTCGGATTCTGATTAGATGCTTTAAAAGAATTAAAATTAATGATGTGGAAGATGATAAAAGCAGATCTGATTTTGTGACTCTGCTCATTATGGCTTATTTATATGTGTTGCTGAATCGCTACTTAGAGTTTCTTAGGGTATCGTGATTGTTTGCGCTTTCGGTCTTGAGATTTTCCTTCCTTGAGCCCAACAGCCACCCCACTTTTTGTGGGGTTTCCTCGCTTGGAATATTAATTGAGTGGACTACTCCAGCAATAATATAGCTCCTAAATAATTACACACATATTTTTTGCACTAATCACAAAATATTTGATCGTGCATACTCTCGCATCGCATGCACAAATCAACATGGACTCCCTTCGGCCACCTCGTCATCGGAGAACGATTAGTCATTGTGCGCTTTTCCGCTTTTTTAACTTTTTGGCTGCATGGTGGTGGTTCAAAACAATGAAAGCACTTTCATTTGGGTCGGTTTTAATCTTGTGGGATGGTGGATAAAATAATCATAATTCATAAAGCCAAAGTTTTTGATCACTCAATTCTGAAATCATTACAAACTTATCATCAGAACATCCTCGTGATTTGAAATTCAAACAATACTCGGCTCAAGCCCTGAAAATTGATATGCTATTTTGGAGCAGATTAAGGTACTCCCCATACCTTAATGTATAATATAGAATTGTTGGACTGCTTGGTATCCTTTCATGAATTTCAAAACCATCAAGTCATTCATCAATCTTAATTACAGATACCACATTCTTTTTTGCAGCCCCTGCCGTCCCTCATGTCATGTCTAACCATAAATGGCTCCATTGCCTTTTCTGATGGGGATTGCAGACAAAAGGCCATTGTTTTCTTTTTAGCGTTCCACTATTGATTTATGCATCCGTAATTTGCAGCTTTTTATCGATACTGAATAAATCTGGGACCGTCCGAATCCAAAGGCCCAGGCCAACTAAACAATTTTAACGTGGATCTGAAATCAACAGACCTAATAATTATCAATATGTCTAACAATACAGTATTTTTTCTTTTGTTTTGTTTCTTTCGAAATCTCATGAATAATAGCCCCGTTTTAAATTAAACGTACTTGTGAATTGACTCATTCAACACTAAACTACATCCACTACTACACAAGAAAATAAGAAAATAAAAATGCGAATTTCCCTAAGGAGTACACTGGAATTGCTCAACTTCTATAGGGAAAATAAATAAGCCCATGAAGGAAAATAAAAATAAAAATTATAACAACAAATATTGAATGGAGTTGAATCCCCAATACTTAACATTCAAACTTTTAGAGATTGGTCACACAGCCCATCACCGCATGTAGTATGTACCGGGAATACGTGAACGTCAAGAAAGCATATGTTGCAATCATCCTTGGATGTATTTGTAAATATATATATATATATATATATATATATATGCTTCCATCTTCGTTCTCACCAGTTCCTTCGTAATATTGTCTTTTTCATATATATGTATATACCATATGTTATACACAAGAAAATAAATATGCAAATGGTAATAACAAAAAGAATAATACTAAAAGCTGAAATAGAATAAGTCTTAGCATTTGATCTTCTCTTCAACAGCAATGGAATTCTTGCAATGAGCGATAGCAGCTTGAATTGCAGCTTGCAACTCTTCCATGGTACTATCACTTGTCGATGAAGAAATATTTGTTGTTGCGACAAGCAACCCGCTGTTTGTGGGAGACGTTCTGATTGATGCAGGGGCTGAAAATTCACCTCTTCTTCCTCTAATAAACTGATCTTGCTTGCTCCTAAAGCTTAAATTACCTGAAAACGAATACGCCTGCCGTTGGAAATGATGGCCATTTTCTTTCCTTCCTCTGAAAAGCAGCAATGGCCTAACCATTCTCACATACCGTCTAATTACATGACTTACGTCGAACCTCAGCTTCCTCTTTTGCTTATTCTGATCTTTGTTGCTATTGTCTTCACATTCTCTAACTTCAAAACCCTTTCGCCATCTTGTGAACCCGAATAATGAGAATGACTTGGACTTGGGTCTTCTCTTTGATTGATCAAGATGAAGATCATTGCTTCGCAGATGATGGTTGCAGGATTTGATGCTGCTGCTGCTGCTGTTATTGCTATTAATGTTGCTAGTGCTGCAGTTGCTAAATTTCTTTTCAGGAATCTGATTGTCTCTTAAGTCATTGATGGGGAGGGTGAAGCTGTCCAATGAGTTGGTGGAGGAGCGAGGGGAGGATACTGGAAGGTGAGAAAGGAGATGCAGAGGAAGCAAATGTCCGTGGAAGAAAATGTCATCAGCCGGGGACAAATCGATTGCAAATGAAGGTGGGGTTGTTTTGGTTTTGTTATTATTATTATCAGCAGGGACTGTTGTGGTTGCTGCTGCCGAAGAAGAATGAAGAGAGATTGTGAAGGAGAATTCGTGAGAAGGGGATGATGATGCCGATGGTGGCGAGGCTGCTGGTGCAGCAGCAGGACATGATGGTGATGACTTTTGCTTTGCTGCTGCCGCTAAACTTTCTCTTCCTTCTCCGTGCTTCATATTGTCCACACCTTTCTCTTTGCTTGATTGATGCTGATGGGAATCCATAATTCAAAAGGATTATGCTTGAAAGTCTGATTCAGTATCTGGGGTTCTCTTACTGTTGTGCTAGTAAAATGATAAGATCAGGAAGCAGTGGAGAAACCGAGAGAGAGAGATTATTGTCAATGAGGACTTGTGCTTAAAATGTCTTTATTAGTAGAACAATGAAACATAGTCTTGCATTATTATTCTTGAAAGAGCGAGAAAGGGTGTGGTGGGCAATATGCCACTATGATTGAGATGATATATATTTAGCAGTATCTGTTAAAGGTTTTTGGTGGGTCCATGTCAAATCCAACAGCTACTAAAGTTCTGATTATAGAAAATGAGGTCACAAGTATCCAAGTTTGCCTTCGTAAGGGCTAGATTGGGAAGGCAAAACTTTAATATTTGGGTATGTGTCTTTATTATATGTGAGTTGTATTATTCTTGGGAGGAACTGAAATGAGTTATGAGAAGGCGAGAGAGAGAGATGTCTGAAGTCATGTTCTTATCTACATACATGTGCACCCGTCTCAAAGAGGAATCTTAACAAATTTATGCCCTTTTTCTCTCTTAATTCTACTATCACTATGTTATCTTTTTGCGTGTAATTTGATAGGCAAAGTACCTTGGGCAAGGTAACTACTATAATGTTGACATGTGGCAGAGAAGATAAGATCTGAATGAAGCAGTGAGGAGGATTTAGTCCAAATCACGTATATATCACGGCCTTCAATAAAACCTGATAAAGAAATTTCCTTGTTCAAATTCATTTGGTAAACCAATTTAGACGTAAACAAGTCAAAATGCTGTGGATTCAAAACGCGGAAAGACCTCTATTGAATCTTATGTCGTTTAGTGCGTTTTCTGTTCTTCTGCTGGTACAATTTAATTTAATAAAAATATACCCAAGGCCAAGGCAGGTGTAAAATTTGTTCAATATTTGTTTCATCGGTCAATAAACTTAGGATGCAAAATTTTTGCCCCCAATTATACGCGGTCAATCAATAAAAATTAGGTGGTAATTGACTTTTTTATTACACGTCAAGTGTCAGCCGTTGGATGGGTAACCAAAAGGATAGATGGGGTCTGGGAAAAGGACGAAATAAAATTCACAGTTAGGTAGGGGAGTGAGGACCAAGGGGACCCACACACACGTGTACAAAGTGGTCCACGAACGAAGAAGCATCAAGCATTGCATTGCATAGGGAGAATTTTGTTGGGTTTAGTTAAGGTCAGCATCTTAATCATGGAAGCATTATTTAGGTGGACATGGACTGGCACTGGCGCATCTTCACCACTAAAACAACTTAAAATATCATTCATATATTCATTCATTCATTCATTCAACATTCATTTTCTTTTAAAGATAAGACGGAGAAGAGAAGATATAATAATAAAAACACTGCATAAAACAAAACCTTTCTCTCTCAGAGCCCATAATAGATTCTTCGATGCGGTGGGAAAACACATCCTCCTCTTGTTTTTTTTTTTTTCTTCTGCTTTTGCCAATTGCCAGTGGCCACTCAATTTCTTATTCCATTCTACTCTACAAAAGTCGCCCGTCAATTTGAAACTAAATGCCAACCACCAAACGAGGTATCAAACAAAATCTTTTCGATCTCTCACTCTCTGTGCGTGCATGGGTGTAGATACTTATAGAGACGAGTCATGTTTTATTACAAACAAACCATGCGACTAAGCTGTTTTCAGTTAGGTTGTCTTTCTTCTAATTATTTGTTTTTTACGCTGTGGTCTTTTGGTGGGCCTGCTGCTGGGTCAACCAATCAGATACAAATCTTATGCCGTGTCTGTTTGTTGGCCCCTATCATGTGATTCATGAACCCAACACTCGTGCTCCACTGCTCAATGATTGGACCACGCCAACTCAATGCAATAGCAGAACTTGACATAGCATCATAATGGATCAAATAAATTTGTGAAAAGGCAATAAAAGACAATACGTCATGACCTGCATATAATTTGAGTTGCCTTTTGCCTGGTCTAATCACTCAGAAATTGATCACAATGATTAATGCAAATAATTTCAACGAAAGACATAATAATTATCACACACTACTACCCTACCTTTTGAATAGCTCAACCAAATACATCTGTCTATATCAAATTTATGAATAGAACATGACAAGGGTTCGTAGTTGCATGTTGAAGAGTTTCACTAATGCTTGTTGCATATATATTATACAAATGAAATATGCCACTGATTAACAAAGAATAGAGACGGTTTCTTGGGATGAAAATAAAACGTAATTTCCAACTTTTCTATTTTTAATGTTCACCTTCCAACTTGTTAATAGGAAGGATCAAATTAAAATTAATGCTACATGAACGAACTCATTCAACAAGCTGAACACGTAGGTTTCCCATAACTTCGAATGAATCTGTAAGTACTCCTCAAACTCCTATACCAGATGATTGCACTTGAGGCCACTATAATTCACAGTTAGCTCTATGAACAGGGAACCAGTGTAACATGGAATGTATACAGACAGAAAGGGAAATAACCTCCAGTGTGTCACAACGCATTCGCAAGTTTATGGGAGGGAAGCACAGTTTTCCTGAAGTCAGATAACAGATTTATGAAGCGCACTCATAACTTTGATCTTACCAGTTGCAGCATGGAAGGAATTAGGAAAAGATCCAAACTGGCCCACAAGTTAATGCTGGATCAAATACACAAAAAACCCCATGAGAAACTTAAGGAGTTCATTATCACATGGAAGCTCCATCTTTCCTTCTATGAAAAACTTCAAAACAATTGTTAGCACTTGCAAAATGCAAAAATCACTGGGATGGGCTTGCTAGTCACTTTCACTACCATGTCTATCTGGAAAACAATAAAGAAAAAAACAAAGAAAATTATTAAGCTATCGCAACATCAATACTTGATGCACATATGCATACATACATATATATATATATATATAGCGTGCGAGAGAGAGAGAGAGAGAGAGAGGGAGAGAGAGCAGCAATACCTCCTGATGGCCTCTTCCCTTCCATTGCATCTTTCTTCTCTTGGCAACTTAAACAAAGGAACGGACCATCCCATGGACGCAACTTTCCTGAATAAGTTGAACCAGCATGTATTGAAATGCCCTCTTCAGGTTTCATCTCCACTTGACATATAGCACACATAAACAACTTAAACATATTGCATAGTGGATATTTTGTATCCAACCTGTGATCACGAAAATATGACTTGAGTAAAAAAGGGACAAACTAAAATGCCATTCTTTGAGCAGACTGCACTGCTACTTGTAACTGGTAAAAACATCACAAACAAGAACAGCAGCAAATTGCAAAGCACAAAAAAAAAAAAAAAGGGAGGAGCAAAGCAAGAAAAGCACTATCCGTGATGATCAAAGAAATAAGCTAGCTAATATGACCCTTCACAGCACACCTTTCTGAAAGCATAGCAGATCCTTCTTCAAACAATTCCTCCACCACATCCGGTTCAACATATTCCCTATCTGTATTAGAAGACGATTCAGGGGACTTTCTGCGAAACATGTTCTTGAGCACTCCTTTTACCTGCTTCTTGGGTGCAGGCACAGGAGGAGGAGGAGGCTTCTCCTGTGGTAATATATCAATCACAATGCAGGTTGTGTCATCTCGAAGTCCCTTTGCCTGTACGGCTTCCTGAACAAGGAACAGAGATATGGCAAGAGATAAAGTAAGCTTGAATAACCAAACATAAATTTCTATGTTCTGAGGTGTGAAGGTCAATGATGCAGTTTTCATCATTGACCAGAAACCTAAAACATAATCTTCAGAAATTGCTTGGTATTAGCTTACTTTGACAATTTGTGCAGCTGCAGCTTCCGGTTGCATCCCACGACAACAATCAAGTGCCTCTTCCGCTGATAAAGCATCCCAAACACCATCACTAGATATTATAAGCCTACCGCCAGCAGTAGACAACTGCAGCAAAATAGTAATTAATACGTCAAACTTTCTAAATCTCTTCAGAAAGAATTGCAGCACAGCCTCATATGTGAATCAAAAGATTATGTAGGTCTATATGTCAAAACTATTAGGCAGCCAGTTTAAATCAATATTAAAAAGTAACTTTGAATTATTTATACTCATTCCTTTGGTTAAGTTCCAAAAGAACTACTGAAAACAACAATAATAATACTAAAAGGTGATGCATGAAAAAGTTTCTTCATGTGATATAACATTCATAAAACCAAACTCAAGTTATACATGAGTAAAATATGAAAAGATAATTGAAGGGACAAACATGGATCAACCACCACAGTCAAGGCCCCTACAGGGAGCAAGTAAATGGAATAGATATTGCTAACATATATCAATAATAGCTTACAGAAGAACCAACCTTCACTTGCTTTACATGAGGAACAGGAACTATGTACTCGCCAACATCCATATCTCCTATAGATCGCGAGAGACATAAACCACCAGGCCAACATCTCAATGGTCCAATCTACAAATGAAGTAAACATTTCTTTTTTTAATATTTTATGTTTCCAATGAAGGAACCAATCTATAGTTACATAGATGGCAGATAGACATCACCAATTTGAGTTTTCTCAAACAAGATTTTGGCCCCGCATCATCATTATATATGGACAGATTGACACATGAATTGGCCAACAAGTCTTTAGTGTCTTATTATCCAAGTATAGTGGCTATACCAACTTAAAAAATCAAGAAGCATATAAATTTTTACTAGAAAAGGAAAAACTCAGCTTCCAGACAAGTTCTCAAGAAGTGCATTAAAAGTCTAGAACAAATAGAGACATGATTATGATGCAAAAGGAAAGATACCTCTGCTCCACCACCAGCATTGAGCCGACCAACCTCACCCCCACATGCTGTGATACGGTCCCTCCTAATATAACACACCAGACAGAAAAAGGTGAGGTCTTTATTTTCAAGGGTGGACAAGTTATGTGTTTCACATAATGCTTATATCAGTGACTTACTCCTCTTCATTGCATTCAAGCCTATGATCTGCTGACAGGTAATAGATATCACCTTCTGCAGATTCAAGTATACAACGGGAATCACCAACAGATCCAACTGTTATAGCCCATCCTTCAATTATCACCAAGGTGACTGTTGTTCCTGATGTACGAGCTGAAATGGCAATCAAAAGAAAATGTAAATATTACCCATGTGCCTAGCAAAACATAACCCAGAAAGAAGGTATTTTCCATTGATGACAAACAAAATGTAATAAATTGCCCAATGCAATGTCCCAGTACATATATCCAGACACCAATATCTACACAAACAGATCATGTGGAAAATGCACAAGCACCAGCCTCATATTTTCCAATGATAGAAAGTATTTTCAAATTTGTCTGTCTAACATAATATCACCAAAAACTAGTACACACAAAATCATAATCCTTAATAATCAGGATTGGTTTATATGTTGACCTAATGAACTAATCCTAACTTGATTATATCTGCATCAAGTTTGGTTCGACATGAATGCCTCATGTGTAAGGCTCAAAACATATGGCACAAATACAGTTGTTGAAGCAAGCAACTAAAAGGTATTGCAGTGACCATTGCTTTTATATTGACTCAAATACATGAGTGTGAAGATATGTACTTGACCAAGAGTCATATGACATAGGCTATCTATGAGAATTTGGCAATGTGTATGACTGTACAAGCACATAAGGATATGAATACTGGAATGAATGCGCAAGAGTGTTTGCACTTGGATGTATAAGTCCGCATGCGTGCATGTGTTTTCTGGTGAATAATCCCTCTATCCAACATCAAGTTGGCCATTCTACTTTAACCAATCACCAGAGTTCTCCTAAAGTATAGGTTGCACAATCACAACATATGTAGTGACAGTGAAAATTATAGAAAGGAGCTACCCCCACCTTTTTCTTGAAAGTCTTTGTCCGTTTTCACAAAGCCCGCTACCGTGGCCCGTGGAAGTGCAGATATCCATTCATCTCTGTTAAGCTCTGAAGGGATAGCATTTAACACATTTTTCAGAAGATTCTCCTTGGTGTAAATAGCGGCAGCTGAGCCATTGTGTCCGTCAAATAGCTGCAGAACACAGTTTAATTAAATCAACTTGACAAGATAAACTTTATCTAGAATCCAAAAGAAATGCAATCGAACACATGGTATTATCCACATAAATGAAAAGATCAAATCAGCATGATTAAGAACCGGCCGTCACTCATGCAATTGAACTTTCTGTTTCCCATCATTAATCCAATTGGAGCAATCTAAATGCAATGTATCCCATCTAATTGACTAAGTACTACGCATAGCCAGTCCTAAAAAGTGATCAATACATTTTGCCATCATGAATAAGAATTCAGAAAACACATACTAAATCCATCGAACTGAAATATATCGAAAACTATACCCCATATACAGAAAATGTGGTGACTCCATCTCCCATGGCTCTTTGACATTCGTTTTTGAGAAGAGTAAAATCTTCTCCTTTCTTGCTTTGACTAGCCTGGCCATGTACAATATCTGGTTTTTCTATCTTCTCATTCGCCAATTCTCGCTTTAGCAGCACCGAAAGTGGGACCGTTTGATGTTCGCCCCTCGTGGCCATTACTTGATTTCAATTTAAAAAATCAAAGCTTCTTTTGCAAATTATGTATCAGAAACTCTATTGCACCATTCCTAATCACATAAATCAAATCATTTGATTGACAAATATGAGCAAATCAATCCACATCGGAAAGGAAATTACAGAATTCCTCGTCAATGCGGATCTTAGAAGGTATAAAATTCAAAAAAATAAATTAAAAAAAAAAGTGTCTTTGAAAGAATGATACGAATCTCAGTGAATCAATCGGCGAAATCGAGAAATGGAAAAGAAAAATTACAAGGAGAGAAAAAAATCGCAGCGATGGCGATTACGCGCGAAGAGGAAAATAAGACGCGTTGAAATGAAAAAATTGCTGTGATCCGGCGTCCTTGACAAATTCCATTCTCAACAAGAGACAATAACTAAACAATTTTAGCGCAATTGAAGCTGGATTTCTCAATTTCCTTTTTTATTTTCCGTTTCTGGTTCGTTTTTCAATTTCACTCGAGTGACATGACAAAAACGCACCGTTCTTTTCGTTCGGCGCTCAAAAGCCGTTTTTTAAGCCGCTTGCTGTAGGCTGCGTGTTTAACCGTTGGATTAAACCTGGGCCCTACGTTAGGTAATTTCGCAAATGAAACTGATTGGTTGGATTCAAATAAAGACGAAGATTGGATTTTTTTTTTTTTTCCCTCTATTCCCTTTCTTGGGTTGGCGCCGGTTAAGGGAAGTGACGCGGGATTAGTTAATTGTATAAGCGACAATAATCTTAATAAAGACCGAGTCAAATTTAAAATCCTCGCTAGACGGGATTGCATGCAAAAATATAAAACGCTTTTAAGCCTATTTTTAATTAGTGTCGAATAATAATAATCATTAGTTTCTTCTCGTTAATTAAATTTGGAAAGTTATCAAGTTGTTAATGTCACGTTGTAGTAGTATTTCACTATTTTGTGATCTTCTATTTAAAGTTCGAGTCATTGGACCATGCCCGGTGGGCCCGGGTACATAAGTATGACCTAACCCTCTGACCTTCCACTTGGAGAACCGCGGAATTCTCGGCGCCGGTTATTCCTAACTAAGACTAAAAATCCCACCCGTGGGTAAGGCGAGTGAACAAAAGCGATCGAATCAGATGGTACTATGATTTGAAAGCTGTCTTTGGAATTGAAGCGTGATTTCACGAAACAGCGGGGCGCGCGTGGGATTGAAGATCTCTAATATGGGAGAGAGATTATCAGACAAACTCCGCGTGAAATAACTAAAATTAACTCGATCGGCTGAGATCAACAGTTCCGCGTATGGGCCCCACCACAGTGATGAATACAAATCAGGACCCTTTGTTTTTGGGCATTGCATGTTGTTTGACGACGAGAGCTGATTGATGGCAAGTTCAAGGCATGTTCGAATATTTATTCTTCGAGAATGCAAGCTGGAAAGAGGCGTCCAGCTTGCCAATTTAGCCAGTGTTGTTGCAATCAACAACTGCTGGTTTACTCATTACAGCTCACCACATCCACCTAAACAGGGACTCTGAAGTCGGTCATTGCACCCCCACAAAGATTTCAGATTGACCCGGATAAATAATTACTTTGAACAAAAAAAAAAAGTCAAGTTTTATGGAATCTTGTGTGACAAGGAAGAAAAATGTGGTGTTATTTCTTCAAAAATCAAAGATAATGAGGCGTTGGCGCGTTGCCCGTTCTGGTCCAGGTGCAGCAGATCATTGTTACAATAAAACCAAAATAGAAAAGAACGTTAAACAGATACACACAGCTGAGCTCATTAATTGAAGTGTTTAACTGTAAAATTGATGAGCATAAAACTTGTAATTAATGTGTGTCTAGCAAAATTACATCAGACATCTGAGAGCGTCTTGATCTCCTGATCGGTCGTGATAAAAACAAAAGCTAACGGTAATGGTCTAATTTGATATCAGCTAATTCTGTGAACAAGGCAAGGCCAGGACATAAACTTACGACAAGATGGATTGTTTTTCCCAGCATGTTTTACCTGCAACAAGAACAAATAGCCAAAAGCACTTAAAATGCTCGATGGAATAAGCCAAATTGTTATTATTAACATACATGAAGTCATTGAGAAGGTTCCAAGTATGAATTATTTATGAAAATTATTATTTTATAAAAGCATCATAGCGCCAGATCTGCAGAAAAGAATATATAACAAAGATTTTAAGCTTGAATATCTGTCAAAATAAATCTGTGCAATACAACCCACTCTTGACCTTCTGTCCTTCCATGTACGATTTGTCCGGCTATATTGTTTGGAATTCGTGTAAAAAAATATTGCTAACCCCAAAACCAACACTATACATAATGAACATATCTGCTGCAATGTTACTATTATTGCCATTTGCCACCATACTCCTAGTTAACCTAAAGAAGCAATGTGAATTCTATTTGTAGATTCATGCCTGTCAAGCTACTGAACAGCGTTTAAGGGAAGTACACTAGTTCAATGTATTGAAGGTGTTTATTTTTTCCAAAAGGTTACCTAAATTGATTGGACGGGCTCTGATATCTGGTACTTGGAATTCAAGAGATTCTTCATCTGATCAGAACCATTTACCCTGATTATATAAACCTGAAAAATGAATATGGTAGATGCAATGTCCAATTAACCACTTCAGATTTTAGGAAAACAGATTATTCACACTAGAGATAGATACAAGCAAGATTACAGAGAAGGGACAGTAGAAAATCAGAAGTCTACATATTATGGTGAATAGAGAGCATGAATTTGCATGTGCTATGTTCCCACCACACAACACATAATATATATATATATATATATATTATGCTGATCAATTGTGTTTGAAAGGTCAAACACATGGGAAGCATAATGAACCTCAAACTTAAGCCAAACACAATAGTTCTAGAAAACCATTAGAAGGTACTAAGGTTAAAAATTCATATATAGCTTAATCATACCTTGAATGCAGTATTCCTAATTAACTGAAAAACTAATGCATCCCCATCCACCAAACCATGAGCAACAGCAAATGCTTTCCATCCACCACTCAATCCTGTTTTTCTTGGCAAATATACTGTTGGATACTCATCACCATCTTCATCTATCAAAGTGATAGCTTCATCACGTTTAGGGAGGTTCCTCCGGCAGAAGTAGCCTGGAAGGCCCTGTTGTTTATAAATTCGAAAATGATTAGGAGTATTGCTTCAATTTCAACCCATATATTACAATGAAATTAGACCTCAGATAACATACACAATTCCAGTCATTTACAATTGAATTACAAATGGATTCACCTTTTCTTTCTGATTACAGACCACACCATGGTAATAAAAATTCAATATCCTCCTTGGTGAAACTGTAGTTACAATCATGTTTTGAGCTATAAAATCACTAAACTTGTGCTCCATAAGTCATTTCGGATCATTCAAAATTTAAATCAAACAAAAGATAAGAAACACTTAGTAAAGAAATGAACCATGAGAAAGATGAGCGCGATTTTGCTACCACTTACTCATGAACCAAAGAGAAAAAACCACAAAGATGCATTAATAGAAAGAAGAAAACATTAGGAGCCAATAACACCAAGCAGCTTACCAGCCAAAATCCGCCAGTAACATGCGATTGCAGCATCGGCTTTATAAAAGTTGGATGCTCGGGTCCTAAACGAGCTTCCAGTTTTTCCGCTTTCTCTACAGCACCTGCTCTGGCTTCATCTGAGGCATAAACCCGGTTCGACAAATCCCTCTTGGAGGAAATTCTAAAAATTCCAGAAGAAATTGAAGCTTGCAACATCAGACTAATAGGAAACATATCGTTACAGTTATTATCACGCAAAAAAAAAAAAAGAGAAATTTGAATAAAGTGTACCTTCTAGGTATCTCCACACGAACAAGAGTAACCTGTTGCAAAACCAAAAACGGGCACTGTTACTTGTTCATCATAGTTCCATTTTCTTCTACATTAAGCTTTATATGCTAAGGCTACGGCTCAAATGTTGATATATAGAGGTAAAGAAATGGTAAGCTCACTCCATTGTAAACAGGGGCGGGCTTGTTGGCTACGCGACTGGAGCGCCTCAAGACGACATCCTCTTGTTTCTTCACTGTACGAGGTTTCACTTGTTTCTCCTGTCGATTGAGCAAACACAAAGTCAGCTGTATTGACAACTAGAAAAATAAAGTTTATATATATATGATCAAAGAACAAGAGAGAGGGTGGCACATGAGATGGTTCAATAGAGGGCTTTTTGCGGAGAGCTTGACAGAGCATGGGCAGATTGAGGGCTTCCATTCGTTTCTTGTTTTCCTCCACTCTTTTAAGGCGACATTCCTCGTATGATGGCTTCGCCTTCACCATTTTCTCTGGAACCAAACACGAACCTGTTTTTCTTTTCGCTAATCCTTTAGCCTTCTATTTTGTAATTTTGTTTTGAGAGTAACAAAAAGGCACAACGGTAAAGACCTAAGCGAGGTGACCGATGAGTTCCTACTCGTTTGAGTTACCAGTGAGGAGCCAGCTAGCCGAAAAGTGCCCTGCGATTGGACAGCACCATGTATTTGTATTTTCTTTTCATTTTTTTAATGGCAATTCACTAATAATAATGTAAATTTAAGGAGACAATTTTTTTTTCCCCCCTTGCAATAAGTAAAGATGTGATATCATATCATTAGAGAAGCGATCATACATAGTGAGTGAGGAGTGAGTGATCACAGACCGGCACCACTTTTTAGTGGTTGCCGCCAAATTAAATAGTATTTCAAATTTTCAAATTTTCAAATTATCAAAGAGGACTCTAGTCACTCAAGGCGGTGTTTAGATGACCACGCATCGCGCCTATAAACACAGAGAGATACTTAATTTTGTTTTTTTTAAAAAAAATTTCCTTTTCACATTTTTCTACTAGTAATACTTCATTTTATTTCCTTTACACATTTTCGTAGAGCATGCACCATGTGGTACTTTAATCACTTCCAACCGCTGTTTAGAAGTTAGAACATCGTTCTCCTACAGTTTGCTCATAAATAATCAAAGTTAAAAGGGGACTAGACATCTTTGTGATGAATCTAAATAAATAAGACATGGTATTCACAGTCTACAGCTGATATCATCACCGGGCACTGGCTGCTCTTATAATCGAGAGATGTACAGAGTCCAAAGCAACGAACAATGTTGTCAATATAAATGAAATACTCCTTTTAGTACTTTGTCATGCCTGAGCTCCTCAACCAGGGCAGCACCTCTTGCAGTCCTTCTTTCAGGCTTCTGGGGTTATAACCCAACTCTGTTTTGGCCTTCACACAAGAGTATGCCCACTGATGTGCCAAAACACGTACAGTCTGCTCAATAATTCATTCATTGTAAGAAGATAATGCATGCTAAATAGGAAGAAGAAGAAGAAGAAGAAAGAAAAACTGTTCAAGGAAACAAATACAAGAATACACAGAAACAGATTCACAGTGTAAGCATTGGCACCGAAAAGAGAATAAATGAAAACGTGTAGGCAGAAAATGATGGGACTCATCATATATTGTTGAAGTAAGCAGTCTATAAACAAGTCAATATCAGTCTACATGATCAAATTAATTAGCACTCAAAAAATTCATAATCCTAACCAGTGCTACAACCAGGGCCAATAAATCAATTTCAGAAGCCATAGCGCATACCGGGTAGCTGATGAGAGGAAGCTTTCCTGTGATTCGAGAGAAGAAAACTAATATCCATCCATACGCCTCAATCAACCAAAGGGGAATGCAAAATCTAGGCCTGCTTGTTCCAGTGATGACAGCAGCCATGTCAAAAATTTGCATGAATGACGCATTCTCTCCAGTAAGAAGATATCTTTCACCAGATCGACCTTTTTCCATTGCTGCAATATGACCATCTACAACATCATCAACATGACAGAAGGAAAATCTATCATTTCCATAGCCAATATAGCCAGGTAACCGTCCATTAAAGCGTTCAATCATCTGAAAGGACAAAGCAATAATCATCACAGCAAGCATCTGATACTTCTCTATGCAATCAAGAGTGAAAGCATTCAATCAAGTATGGTATATACAACTTTTTAAGAAATAAGGTAGCTATCTGGTACTCGATAAGAGACAAGTGGTTAAAGAACTGCAAAGTGTTAACACATATAAATCAATTAGCTGATGAGAGAAACACACTATCTGCTGTTCATCTTCAAAACAATGTCTAAATAAATAAGAGTTCATTCACCAATGGGGCATCACTGGCCTACAACCAGAGCTTCCACTACTAGACTCAATTTAAAGCACATGTTCCATGGTTCGTTCCAGCCTAAATTGCATGACAAGTAATTTGACAATGAAAGAAAACTAAAGAAAAGTGCTGCGAAAACAATAATCTTACCAGTTTGGCAACAAGATTACCAGTGGTGAGCTTCCCCGGACCATAAATAACACCTGGGTAAACTGGCACTATTGGTAACCCCTCTGACGCAGCTTGTAGAGCTATCTTATCAGCCACAGCCTTAGACCTCTCGTACTGGGTACAGAAATACTTCTCCTCATGAACCTGCCGCCAAATAATTCAAAAATTAAATCAATAAATCAGTTACTTTTACACAGCGCATATAAAAGATAAATTCTCATACTTGATTTTCATCGGCAATGTATCCATCTGTTGAACCAAGAGCAAAGAATGAAGACGTGTATATAATCTTCTCGACTGTTTTAGTCTCTTTAGCTGCCTGCACTACGTTCTTTAATCCTTCGACATTAACCTAATGCACAATTTTAAAAACTCGGATTTTGTTTCAATTCCCCCGAAATGAAAATAGTAAAAACGAACAAGAACACTTTACTTAAACTTAAACTTCAACTTCAACAACGAAGGTGACTAGGGGTTCAACTTACGGCAAAGAACCTAGAAGGATCGGGGAGCCAAGGCTCGACAAGAGCGGCTGTGTGGAAGATGACGTGGCAACCGAAGCAGGCGTCGACGAGCGAGCGGTAGTCGGTCACATCGCCGTAGACCAGCTCGAGAGCTCCCTCCGAAGGGAGACCGGAGATGTCGCTGGTGCGCCTGACCAAGGCTCGAACCGAGTGGCCTTGCTTCAGAAGCGCGTGGCAGAGTCTCCCCCCTAAGTAACCCGACGCGCCGCTCACTAGTATCTTCATACTTTCTCCCTGTCCCAAACACAAAGTCGAATCAATCGGCTAAAACAAAATGTCAACACAATTAGAATAGAAATTGGGAGCCCTTATCTGACATTAAATGTAACGTACACACTTCACAACAACCACATAAATAATAAGTCCATATAATTTATATGATTGTTATAAAGTGTGTATGTTACATTTCATATAACATAGAATTTATCTTAAAAATTACAATACAATATGAATGATGGCATATTTTATTGGGAATTTCTATATTATCCATCCATGCGCAGGATATATCGTATGATATTCTGTAGAATATATGTTCAATTCATGTTTAATAATTGCAACTCTCTATGAAAAATAAACGGTGGAAACTCTATTCATTAATTAAATGGGATGTGGATGTGGATGCCGATATGGATATTATTTTCAAGTGTACACTTGCACAGCCCTCACTTTTGTTTACCCTCGAAGATGACTTCAAATTCCTCCATCTTACAATAATGAACAAACTCGGTATTTTTTAACGGGAAAAATTATTTTCACCCTTAAAGTTTAATGTAATAGCTCATTTCATCCATATTTTTCAAATAATAACTTAAAATATCTTTTCGTTAACTCACCGTTAGTAAAAAGCCGTTAACTAATAATTAATTAAGGACAAAATAAGATTTTTTTATTAAAGTGATACAAACTATATTAAAATATATTTTTTACATAATTAAATAACACTACAAAGTATGCAAAATTTATAAACTTTTTTTAAATAAAATCCACGATAATATAGTTTGATATAGTCATTGAATAAGTGCATGTTTGGTATGACTTATTTAAAAGCCATAAGTGCTTATTTACTTCCATGAGCACTTTTTAAAAATTTTTATGGTGTTTGGTTATTTTTTTAGTAGAGTTTTTTTTAACTTAAATAAGCTAATTTACCTCTACTAGCAAAAGTCCAAAATTTGAGTTTTTGGGAGTAGAGGTTAGAGAGCTTTTCCAAAAAATTATATAATATTAAAAATATCCTTGACATATTTTATTAATTACATAATACCCTTTGTATAAAATATACCTTACGAAAACTATTACCGCCATTTAAAAATATTGTTGCCGCCACTTCACTTTATCTCTCTTTTTTTTTTAAATAACCAACACTTTAATTTTGCAATCCCTATACATAACCAATACTTGAGAGAGCAATCATAGTCATAACCAACGTTTTTAGTGAGGAGGATGCTAGGTAATGCGACACTTCATGTTCCGTTAACATTTCAGTTATATTATTGATTATCATTTTAATTTGGATAGTATTATTTGTTTAGGAGAATATATCAATTATGCAATTTTTAATTTTGAAAATTAAAAAAATGATTAAACTGATTTTTTTCTTTTTAATTGATAGCTTAGATGCATTTTGTTACATGTTATATAATTATGAATATATATCATTTTTGGTAATTTAATTACACAAAAACACTTTTAGTTTTACACAACCAAACAGTTTAATGGTTCAAAAGTATTTTTTTAATTGACAACCAAACACCCAATGGTTTTTTGTCCAAAAGCTCTATTGGTATAAGCTCTACTGCTATAAGCTCTATTTAATAAGTTGTACCAAACGGAGCCTAATTGCTATAAGGAACAAATTGTAATTAACACAATATCTTTATTCTTTAAATATTGGAAGAAAAACTCAAAATACCACCAATTTTTATGTGCTTGCATGTGCTGAATATCTTCTTTATCTCCAACTCAATTCAAACAATTTTACAGTGTAATTAGAGAGTATACTTATATGAATAAGAAAATTATGATATTTTTGGTACTTAGATTTAGGGTTTATATAGTTTTATGCCGCTAAAATAGAAAGAAGTGAAAAAAGAATTGCTTGAAATATAAATTTTTTATCTTTTTCAGTATTTCCTATTTAGTTGGATTAGATAAAATTATTTTTAGTTATATGTCAACTTTTATTTATTTTTCTAATTTTCTCTTTGATGAAAATTTATTTTTACCCTTAATGAATTATTAACAAACGACATTCAACTAACGGTGAGTTAACAGAAAGATGTTTTGAGCTATTGTTTAAAAAATAAGGATGAAATGAATTATTGCATGAAACCCTAAAAATGAGAAGGGTTTTTTTCCCTTTTTTAACGTTAACAAGTTAATGGAGAAGATGCTGCATGTTGAATTATCATGCACGAGCAACAAAAAGCGTTTTAAAAAATGACGGAAACATTGAAATGCCAATGTGAAAATATCGTAAAGTATTGAGGTTCTTCATTTTGGAAAATTAAGTGGATTTACATCCAGATCCTCCCCTTATTTTCAATACAAATCATCCCGACAAACCCTACATTAAGCTAGAGCCTTTTCATACATGTAACCGTCAATGTACAGTTTGTCAGAACTCAGAATAGAGGCCAGGCCACAAGCCCAAAACATGGCATTCTCCTTATTGTCTTACAAAAACGCCAGATTATCAACTCCGTTTACATAACATTTCAAATGCCCATGTCTCCATTTTTCCTTTTTTCTTTTTTAATTCTTCGCGGAAATTCATGTTCCCTTGGGCTGATGCCAGGCGAGCACTGTGTTAAGCAAAGAGCCTCGTACAAGATACGATTCAGTAGATTCTATCCTCAAGTAAAAGTAGTCAGTAGAATCTTACAATCTTGAGCGGCGCATACATTTGATAGGATTAAATGGGGCACGCCTCTGTGATGAATTATACCAGGATCCATTTAAAGAATCCGATGACCTGATATCCCAGCCTTCAACATTCTTGGGTACACAGACGTCGAATAGAATTTGACCAAGAACCCCATGAGTGTTAATGCTTGGTGGGTTAGGCAAATGAATCAGTCTTTCTTTGTGTTCATCTTGCAGGGACCCGACATCTCTGCCATCGTAATATTCAAGAGAGCTGGGCAAGACGAAATGATCACTAGGCACAAGAGAAGTTCCTCGGAAGCTCCGGGTTGGGCTCACAGCTGCTTTACTCAGGTTGTACATTGGATCAGCCATATCATCATGTGTTCCCTCCAGGCCCATTTTTTCTCTTTCAAGTCGTTGAATCCGTTGGGAGTAAACTGCACCCGCCTTACCAAGGAGCTCAGTCACAGCAGCCTTATAGTCAATTGGATAATGCCGATAGTGACCTGTAATAACTATCACGATTGAATCACATAAAGAGGATTTGAAATATATGGATGATGCAGCCTAGAAGCATTTGCAGATGAAAGTTGGACCAGCCATCAGATTCACAAAAATGGTCATAAGATGATGGTTATGATTTGTCTTCCAATATAACAGAAGTTGTACATGCACACACCCACATACATTCATCACGGCCATCATTAAGCACACGCATCGGAGAAAACCTACATTAAATAACATTCTCCTTTGACATTTGTAAATATAACCCAGCATCATTTCTAAAGCATTGTTTGGGCATATGTTTTCAGTCCCTGCCAAGATACTAGTGACCAAAATTTGTGTTCACAACTTTAACCAAAGTACAAAAAACATCAACAGCAGCATACAGAGCATTTGAAAGTATAAACCCTCTACAGCACACAACAGGACTCCATTTGGTTTTAAAATTTATATAAAAGCACAACCGAAACAGTCAAAGAAAATCTCAGCAGAAGATATCACACACCATGATCATGACTACACATTAGACCAATGAGTTTTGAAACAGACCTACGTGAGGAGAGCTGTTCCATTTTACAAGTTTTACATCTGCCCCTAGATCACACAGTCGTTGAGCAAAATTGTAGATGACTTGGTAAGGAGCAAGATCATCATCTTCCGAGCATAAAATGAGATATGGGGCCCCAAACCGCTGCATAAGAACTATACTGAATAAAAACAGGAGACATGAAAAGGGAAAGCTTTTCTATATCAAGTAAGCCGCTGTCTTCTTACCACAGAGGAGTACAGAGTCTGCCAATACTCCGCTCGATGCGATTCAAACCTATTAAGGAAGAAAGCATCAAGACCAGAAGCAATGCCATTTGCTATCCGAGAGACTAATCTTGGTGGATGGGACATGTTCAGAACTGAGGGGTGAACAGCAAATCTGGCACCCAAATCACTAGTAAAATCCACTGGACTAGAATCATAGATCTGGCCTGAAAAACAGTCCCTAACCAGTTGGCGGTCATCCTTCATAAGAAAGAAGAAGAAAAAGTAATTAAACCACACAAAAAATGGTGTTTTCAAGTTTAAAAATTACACAACGTATATCAAGCAACTCTTTGTCAACCCAACATATCAAAATTTGTTCAGATCTTATGGGTAAACACAAGAAAATGTAAACTTCATCCTACCTAGTGAGTTTTGTTATTTCATCAAAAGCATTAATATTGGAAGAAACCATAACAACCGAGCATGTATATAGAAATCTCTCAAAGAAAGAAAAAGAAGGAAAATAGATGGGTTTATAGAAAAGGTACCAGATTCAATTTTGCTTCGCATATTCCCTCAGTTATCTGCAAAATAAGTTTCCAGCCAAACCAAAGACTTTAGAACTATGATGCATTCTTAGCTTCCACAGAAATGCAGGAAAGAAATTCGCTGCTGACATCTAAACACAGATAAATGCGGTCTCTAAATTCTTGAAAATATTACCTGAAGAACCTTGTACATGCAGGCTTTTGGACCCCCAGAAAAAGATGCAAAAACAACAGGGCATGGCCCGAACTTCAGCTCCTGCTTGCCAGAATAAAACCATAAATTTACAAGATAAACACTCAGTATGTCAACCCTTTAAAAAATTTCAAGATACTAAAGTCTAAAAATGTTATAAGGCTTCAATCAAAACATAGATTGTGTTTGGGCATGGTATTGATTTCCACCACATTAGCTAAACATGAGTTGGGGAAACATCAATTCTAGCATCCAAACCCATGTCTGCTTAATAGCTAGTGAATTCACTCGAAAGCACCTTTGCAATGAAAGTCAAACCACCACAATCCAAACAGACTGTTCGAAGATGCAAATACAAAAGAAGAAAAGCACTGACCTCTACGAGTTCCTTCAGAACATCCAATGCCAGGCTTTCAGCCTTTTCAGGAAAAAACCTGCAGATATTACAATAATCAAACCCAGAGAACAAAATCATCAAGTCGTGTGAGCATAAAAGGAGAGCTAATCCCTTATATTAACCAAATAAAAAAAAAAAAAACCGGTTGTATTCATCTATCCCTTCCATCGAGCATGATCCTCACATCAATCAAATCAAATAGAACTTACATATTGAGAAATTGAGAATGGCAAATAAGTGAATTCCATCCCAAAGAGGAGTAAAGCTGGACGAAACGCTTCAATTGTCTCTCTTCACTAGACATCCAAGCAAACACCACCACTATCCCTTCTCTCCTTCCTCCTCTTTCCTTCCTTCCCCAGTAATACCTACCCCCAAATCCCCACATTGTGCTCTCTCTCTCTCTTTTTCTCCAATTCCACTTAAGATTAGATGAACTCACTTCCCTTTCGGATATTTCGTTTTGCTGCAAATAACAAGATTTAAAAAAAAAAAACCCGCACGCGCACAATTCGATTCGATCTACGGACCAAAATTTAGAGATATCATAAGGTCCTGGAGTATTTTCTCACCCCTGCTGATTTTTTTCAATCACGGTCATATTCTTGAAGGAGACGCCTCAAATACGGACCCTTTTCAATATCCACAAACGCGGGCCACATTGTTTTTTTTTTTTTGGTTTTAATTTACAAAGGTTAATTTTTTTGGTGAGTTGACTTTAATGACTTAAATATCCTCGACGATGTCGTGTCAGGAGCTCATTGATGGCAACGTCCCCTCTATTTGGTTTGCACGGAAGTGGCGGGCTGTTTCAACATTTACAGAATAATTTCGCTGCTCTCTTCAGAATTCTGTGTTGATGATATTATTGGAGTTTTTTAATATTTAAAGAAATGAAGGAGAAATACTAATTATGAGGTCCAGCCAATAGCTGAGAATGCAGGCATGGCCACACCGCTGTTATTGTACAAGTAATTGACGTAACGAAAAACATAACTAGATTGTCATCCAGCGGAGTGATTATTTCAATTGTTATAATATTATAATAAAAAGGAAGATGCAAACTTTGAAACTTTATGTAAAAATCTCTTTGCTGTCTATTCAATGTATTTGCCATCTAAATTACTAAAAGAACAAATTAAAATTTGTCTTGATTCTTGACGCGATGCTAATTTTATTTAGTATATACAAAACACGCAGTTCTTTCTTTTAAATTTTTTTTTTTTTAAAAAAAAGGAGCAAAATCACTTCGAAGTTCAAACAAGTTTCAGAAGAAGACAAGATTTCTTGCATTTCAAAGACAAAATAGGTTGCGTTCACATTGCTAAGGTTCGTTCGATCCAAACTGTAGATCCAGGTAAGGTAATCAAAACCTACTTCTTCGACATCGGGGTATCATTATCAATTAGTAAGATGTGCATAGTTAGATGCATCAATCAATATATCTGAGACTGCATCGTAAGATATCATATGAATAGGAGTAAAATTTATCAAAGATCGAAAAAAAAAAAATTATAAACCTATTTTATCATTTTTGTAATTTTATTAGTATTTCTCTTTGCACCCCTTGAGAAATTATAATTTTAAGGGGTAATTTTTAAAAACCTCCCCTGAGGTTTGAGCTTGTTGCAAGTAAATGGCGAGAATCTGTTTATTTGTAAAAAACTCTCTACCGTCAGTTAATTTTAACATTGACCGTTAGTTGACTGTGCAAAGACAATATTGCCCTTAACAATAGTTTGTAGACTGACATAACTAAAAAAAAAAACTAAAATTATTGGCGCGAAAAACACAAACCCTATTTTTTTATAATTTTATTCTTGTCAATTCCAAAGATTTACAATATTATAGGTAAAAATTATGATTATTTCATTTTCAAGTTTTTAATTTTATCTTTCTGGTAGGAAATTTAAAGAAATATCAATAATTTAAAGAGGATTTTTCAAGTTTTTAATTTTATCTTTTTTGTAGGAACTTTAAGAAAATATCAATAATTTAAAGAGGATAAAATAGCCAACAATTTTGATTTTTTTTTTAGTTATTTCCGTCTACAAACTATTGTTAAGGGTAATATTGTCTTTGTACAGTCAACTAACGGTCAATGTTAAAATTAACTGACGGTTGGGGATTTTTTACAAATAAATTAATTCTCGCCATCTACTTGCAACAAGCCCAAACCTCAGGGGAGGTTTTTAAAAATTACCCTAATTTTAAGAGAACATAGTCAAATCTTACAAAGCGTTGAAATATATATTTTTAAATAATATATTTAATTTTGATTAGTTATTAATATTAAGTTGCACATTTTGGATTAAATCATATCAACTTTCAAACTAAATCTAATTATTTTTTAATTGATTTAATTAGATCTTGGGTATTTAAATTATACAACTATACTAATAAATTATAATTGAATGAGATTTTTGAATAATTTTAAAATAAATTTTGACTTAAATGTAATGTATTTAAATAAATTCACAATTTCAACTAATTAGATAACATACATCGTTTGAAAATTTTAAACTAAGCAGGTCAGCGGCATGTTTTAGCATGGGCCACAAAATGTTATGCGCCATGGAACGTTTACTAACATGAAATTATTGAACCAAATTTTGCCAACTCAAACTTAGGAGGTTAGCTTAAATGTTATGTGTCATCTGCTTTGCGATTTGGTAGAATACATATGGTCCCTGTCTCCTTTTGTTTGTTTGTTGGTTGGTTTCCCTCCCCCCCCCCCCCCCCCCCCCCCCCCCCTCTTTCTTTTTCATAGTCACGCCTCTTGTCTAACGATATTTGGTCACTTATTTAAGGATAAATTATATCAACACCACCTTAATCTTATTGAAATTTATGTAGCCAAAAAAAATTAAGATTTATCTAACTTTTGATTTTTTTTTTTAATCCACCGGTGATCTTGCCGTTAACACAATTACCCATTTGCAGACATCGCATGGGTAATTTTATCAAATTGGTCGGCTTATGTTAATTAGAACAACATAAATTATCTTTGCACCACTCACCAAAAAATTCTTTAATCACCACCTGAATTTTGGCTTTTTTTAAAAAAAAAACTAGCATCAACCTTTTGCCATAAATTTTATTTTTTTGGGTAGTTAAAAACTTGATACTCAACCATAATTAATTTTTGCGTAAATTTTGTTATATTTATGCGAGTAATTCTCAATAAAATTTAGAATTTTGAACATGATTGAGCCAAGTGTCAGACACCTAAAATATACATTGTTGCTAAAATTCCCAAATGAACGTTGAATCGCAATCAACATTAATTAATGGTTCAACAAAAGGCAAATGTGATCATTTAGCTTGCGGGATAGTTTTCTGAAACTTAAATGCCTTGCCTCACTATTTATTTAGGTTCCAAACTATGTTCTTCATGATTGCCTTTCATTTTTATGAGATTTATGTCATGATTAAGACAACTGGAGATGTCTTATAAAATAAGCGATTAAATATGATTACATATTTATTTCTTATATTCCATAGATTCTTTTTTTTTTTTTGTGTCCTAACTTCTTGTATTTTAAAAAATATGTTCTACAAAATGTATACTCCACTAACTGACCTCATATATTTTGAACATGACACGGCTAGAGAGTAATTATTTATTTTATCATGTATTTCGAACAACTCTTTTATTATATATTTCATAGTTGTTTAAGACTCTTATAGTTTATTAAGACAAAAGTGGTTAAATTTTGAACAAATTATTAAATGCACATTATCCCATTGTTCTCACATTTACAAATAGAGAGACTGTGTCACATATTCTATAAGAAATGCATTAAGTTTATCCATTATTTAAAGTTGTTTGAACAACTCTTATAATAGTCTCTTTGTAATTTATGTACACACAAAAAAAGAAAAAAGATCTTAGTTAATTATGTATAATTACTCTATTAAATAAAAGTAAAGGGAAAATGAGCAATGTATTATTTAATGAAGTACCTATTTATTCATTAATGAACTTCTTCATTAACAATTAGTTGGCAATAAGACTGTAAAAACGAATAACCTAATCATCAACAACACTTGTCTACTTTTTTCGAATCAACAAGCGCATGGAACGCATTAACCAAATCAAATGATTGAACATGGCCCTTATAAACAGTGCACGAACGATGAATAACGCTACCCCTCCGGCGCATGTTAGCACAAAGCATTATCAATCACTGATAAAATTTTATTTTTATTTTAATTTCATTAGCCATTTTATTTTTCTTATTTTAATTTCGCTAGCCATTAAAATGGCAATGATAAATAAAACCAAAAAAATCGTTAATTCCCACAACTCCCAATAAACACGGGGAATTAAATTAATAATAATAATGATAATGATAATAATAATTAGGATGGCCGAGCTACCTAATTCCTCCTACGGCTCAAATTCACAATCACAACCACAGACCGCATCATTAAATTTAAAAGTCACATCGTCGTTAAATCCTGTAGTCATTTAATTTAAAGGCCTCGTCGCGCAGACCACTCGAACAATCAACGCAACAACGAAAAGCAATCACATAATTTATCTGCTAAAAATCACAGAAACGAGAAAACCCAAACTAGAAAGCAATCACAAGTTTGACGTGCGTGTGTCGTGTTTCGTCTAAAAGAGGCGGGTGTTGTATTGGAAGTCCGATAGCTGCGATCTCGTGACTCCAGATCTATGCAAAGAAACACAAGAGAAAGAGAGGAGGGGGATATGGTGTGATGACGTGGAAGGAGGCGGGAGGAGATGGCGAGAGGAGAGTGGGGATATCAAGGTCTATGGAGAGGCAAATGGTGCTGTTCGTATAAGAAAACAACTCTCATCATTTGTTTTATTAACATTGTTATTGCACTCTATGTCCTTCGTTCTATCTACGCTTCTATTTACGTTTTTTCACGTAATGATTTAAAAGGTATGCAGTGCTATTCTCTTTCTATTTTGATTATTTTCTTTCTTTCTTTTTTTTTCTTTTTTGTTGTTGTAATTATTGATAAATATTATGTTATTAGTAATACTTCCTTTTTTTCTTTTTCCAATTATGTACAGTTGTAAAGTACACACCAGATCAGATTAGGAATATGGAAGAATCCGTACGGATTCGCAGAGATAATGAACCAATGGCACTTGTTAAATTGGTAAATTTTTGTTTCCATTGATTGGCTATAAACTTATTTTGGCGTGGAGTGGTTTTTGGATTTAGCTTAATGGAAATGCCGTAGGTGAATGGATTGAAGCAGGAGTTTTCTAGAGACGAATCTGTTTTTGAATTGCCACGGGCTGTTAAGCTGAGGATGATTGATGAGATCCTGCGGAGGTTGCAAAGCTCGGATGTTAAGGGCAATGTTAGCGCACAGAGAGGTGAGAACATCTTGATTTTATGTGTTTTTTCTTTTTTTCTCATCATTTTCATTCCATTAACAAATTGTCATAGTCTGTAATGCAACACTTTTTTGCTGGTAGTATTTCTGCATGTGTATTGCAAATTGTATTAGACACAAGTTTTTGAAAAGGTCGCAGAGTGTCACAAGGTCTTAACCGAAAACTTGATCTAGTTGTTATGTTCGTAAATGGAAAGTCAAATTTACAGGACCAGATAACTACTACAAGTTTAAATACTTATTGTTGAATGCTTGATAACCTTAGAAGATTCATTGCATGGTAATGTGGTGAGACAGTCTAGTCCCAGTTTGGTGATTGATTACCAGGGGATCCAAATACTTAATACGTGATCACATAATTCTAGGTTTACGATTTCTGTTTACATAAATTATGTTCATGCTGATGTGGCCGCTACTTACCAACTGTTGGTGCAGTTTGATCACCTATGGATGAGTAGGGAGTTGATGGTTGACGTATGGCATTTATGCCAACTGATAAATAGTTCGGATGAAGAATTTGGGTGGACCGAGAATGCGGCATCTGTAATAATTTACATAGCAACTCATGTGCAGAGAATTTTATTTTTTCTGTTATGCTGTAATTTGGATATTGAGGTCTTCTGTATGAGTTTTGCATATTGTCTTAGAAATTTATTTCCAGTGGAAATTGAGCTTCCTGGATACACACTGTTTATAGTCAATGGGAAACCTTCTGATAGTGTCAAAGACATTCATTTAGATGACACTGTGCAATGGCATCTGCTTTTTATCATAGGTACCCTTGCTAGAGCAATCTCTAACCATTTAAATTAATTAAGCAGCCATCATAATTCCTATGAAAGATGGACTTGTAGAAGAAGTGGGTGATGGGGCTGAAGGATTAACCCTGCAAAGAATTTTAAAACATGGAATGGAGATTTTGGAATGTATTACTTTTTCTAACCTCTTTCTATCTTCAGATTAAATATATATGTAAGCGAGGCTCCCTTTTCTCTGGATACTGCCAATTTTGGCATGCGATTATGAAATTTTTAGTGATTAATCATCCCTCTTTACCTTTTTCTCTCCACTAGAATTTATGTACCCAAGGAGGGTGATATCAATTTTTTTGCTGCTACCTTCCATTTTCCTTCTAAATGCAAACAAATGGACAAGGTTTTGGCCAAGAGATTTACATCGTCTCAAGATTTGAATGCATAGATTACCATCCCGTGGGTTGCCTTAAGCTGACAGTTTTTATATTTTGTGCAGTATTCCATGGATGTATATGGATCCAATTGGTGGTTTTGCTTGAATTTGTAAATATTTTTTTGATTTTCCTAAGGTACACTTCTTATGTGTGTCAACTGCAGTAACCAATTTGGAAACATGTTTTCCTTGTCATGCAAGTAGTGTATATTATATCTTTCTATGATGGTTATGACTTTTTTCTGTGTCTCCCCCCTTTAGTTACCTTTCTCCAACATATTCACAAATATCAGTTTCTAGGTTGAAAGCTGCATTACTATTTCTTTTTATTGCATTCCCTCATCTCCGTGGGATGAAGCTTTTGAATTTCTGAAACTATAATGTTCAGAAAGTATCCTGAGGTGTCCTCACCAGCACCGTAATCATTGCTTGAGAGAACCGGGAATCTGTGATGTGTCCACCAATAAGCACATATGATTATGTGAATAATCACTTATGAGAACATGTAATTGATTGAGCTAACCTTTTTCGAATTTTAAACTATCATGATACTTGTGATAGAAATTTGTGTGTAGTGATTCATATATCTTGCTATTCATCTTGTTGGCATTTCCCTTTGGTTGAACAGAAGCAGTTGAAAGCTGGCGTAGAGAAAAACTAGAAGAAGCCAAACAGTTGAGTATTGGAAGGCAGGGAATAAATTCAACCATTCTTCAAGAGGAAGCTAGTACGGTCTATTCTCTCAAGACCTTTGTTTCTGTGGAATTCGAATTTATATTTGAACAAAAACCTTCAAGATTCAGTGTTAAGTTTCACTTTTGATTATTCTACAGGAATGCTAGTAAGAGTGCTGGAATCTGATTGGGCTGCACTCTCTGAAGAAATTGGCCTTTGGATTCCCACTGAAATCATTCACAAAGAACATGGTGATAAGCCCAAGGGTGTAGAAGATGAAGATCTTGGTAACTAATTGATTTCTGCTCATGTCAAACTTAACTGAACCCCCTCCCCCCAATCAAATAATAAATAAAATAACAAAAAGCTGCTTAGAAATGAGTAGTTTTTAGGATTTAAAACTGTTATCAGACTTACTGCCCTCACATCCTTTAATATGGAAAGAATAAAATTGTGTTAAGATTTCTCTTCTACTCTGAGGTGTGTACTATTGTTCTCTCCAGACGAAGATGTTTTGCCTGGCAGGCCACCTCCGCCGGAGTGTCACGCCGAACTTCATACGGATTATGATGGTGTGGCTATCAGATGGGGTCTTACGCACCATAGAGACAGTGCAGCTGACTGTTGCCAGGCTTGCATTGAGCAAGCAAAGCGTGCAAAGCCAGGTCAAATGAAATGCAATATATGGGTTTACTGCCCTGCTGAGACAGGGTGCCATTCCCCTGATAAATATGAACACAAATACCAGGAATGCTGGCTGAAATATGTAAGCATCAGTACCTTTTTTCTATTAAGGCATCGTGTCACTTTGTCATTTTCTTTTGCAGCTTAATGAAGCTCTCGTCTGATATCCCTATTTGTCCCATCATAATGCAGGCAGAAAAGCCCAAACTAAACTTCAAGGACAGATATTCTGAAAAATATAGAAATGCCCACCCAGCAGCACCTTTGGTCGTTCCATGGGTCTCTGGTGTTGTTAGTTTGTGATGGGATGGAAATTGGCAAAAGAATGGGCAGTCGATCTAAAAAAGCATCATGACCTGCCAACTGTTGTCATGCTATTGAGACATTTACAGACAGTCATTAAGTTCCACACTCCTTGCACGTTACCCACTCCCGATATCTGGTGAATTTGTTGACATATCGTTACTACTGGTTTTGCTTTTTGGGGAGATAAAAGTGGGGTGCGGGTAGAGAGTGTGATTCCACCACTATTTATGACTTCGGTCATTTTTTGTAACGCATAGATGTAATGGTATTGGCAAAGATTATTCTAAATTGGGCAATCTGATGCCTAAGCAAGGTGTTTTGTTTTGCAGAGACGAACACATAAAACAGCTATGTTGTATTATCCTCCTAATGCTAACTGTGTATCTCTTAACTTTGAAAAAAAAAAAACTTGAATTTATGATTTTCTGTGGTCCATATTTTATTGTTAAAAACACTTCAGATGTAGTTTTGTTCATCGATAATCCTGTTGCAACATGCCGTATCAGGTATGTAGCCTGATGATTTCAGTTGGGGCAATTGACGGTGAATCAGTTATGCTTCATTCACTCGGCCAAGTTTTCAGGTGATCACTGAATACATTCGAAAATGGTTTAATTACATTAATCTATAATTTTTTTGGATGATTATTAATTTTCCTATGTTAGAATCAATATATACCACTTATCTTTCTACTATTTTCATAATATTTAAAAATTTTCATAACACCAAAAAAGTTGAAGAAAAAAAAAAGTAAATGAGTCATTTGTTTGATAATTTATATTGTGAATATAAAATAAATATTTATTTAAGAAGAAATATTTAAAGAAATATATCTTATTATTAATTTTTTATTCAAACTAAAACATATGTTTCTTATTTTTAGTACTTAATTTTTTAAAATTCCAATTTATATGTTTTATAATAAATATGAATAAAAGTATATTTAAAAATAAAAGTAATGCTGTAAAATTATGTCACCATTTTTTCCCTATTATGAAAATAATCAAGGAATATGTAGTATATTTTTATTTCAATAGAAGAAAATTTGACAATATCCCTCGTGATTTATTTCCTATTATATAAATTATCATTTTACTATTTTTTATTTATCCTTTCTTTTGTTATATGCATGCATTCAACCTTTTTTTTTGTGAATGAGAATTTTAAATATAATAAAACTTTAAGTGAATGTGTTTATAATAGATCTATCTCTTTGTATTTATATATACTATTTTTATAATAGATTTTGAATTTTAATTAATACATTAATTTTAATTCCAATGACTAAACAATTATTGATTGGCTTGTGTAATTAACAAGAAAAAAAAATCAATGTAATATACTAAAAATAATGTTATAAGTATCATATATTAATGTAAATAAATACATGCTTTAGCTATATATTTTATTTTTCATACTTTATTAAGTAAACATTATCAAATTTTTTTAACCATTAAATAATTTATTTATAATTTATTATAACTAATAAATATAAGTATTGTTAATATTTATGAGGGTATTTATGTTAAAATATTAAATATTAATTTTTTTTTTTATATGGACTTTTAGTTTAAGGTTTCTATATGCGGACGTTAATTGGCTGTACTGAATTTCTCGTATTTCAGATAGGGAAAACAAATCCCATCAAAATTGATAGGATTTTGAACGTTTACATCCAAAACCCACGAAACTCATATAGCTGCGCGCTCTCCGTATTCGTTCAATTGCCTCCGACGCCGCCGTCATCGCCGTTTCCATCAAGTTCCGTCCCGATACCGAAGGTAAATCCTCAGATTCCCTCGTTTTCGCTGATTCTTTTTTCTAAGTTGTCATCGAAAACAGGCCCCGGTAGCGTTAATAACAAATGGGCAAATTGTTTATTTGAACGATCTTAAAAGTGTGAATAATGATGTAAATTTGTCAATTTATTTATTCCCAATTTGGGTGTAAATGACTTTGGGTTGGGTAATGAATGGTGCACTGGGTTTTGATTGGGAAGGTAGGTAAGCAATGGGTTGGAGAAAGAGAAATAATGGGGTTTTTTAGGGTAATCAGAATCCCAGAGAATTAAGAGTGATGTTGCGTTTAGGGATTTTGTGAATTATCATTGTGATGTTTTACGCTGTATATAATAAAACACCTACCCAATGCCGTCTACACCATTCTAGCATTCTATCAAGTGCCCTTTGTTACGTTGTATGTGTTTGTGTATGTTAGTTAACACCTAGTGGATTAATGTAAATACGAGCTGATAAATCTGTCACTGGAATAAAGTTGGAAGTGGTTGCAGTGGCCTGCATTTTGGCAAGTCTTGCTGAGGCAGATTGTCCATCATATGTTGGTAACTAGGAGATCTACAAACATCTGCAGGACTACTGATTTTATTCATGAGTGCAGGGCTGTGTTAATTTCTGCACTTCATAATCAATTCTGATCTTGAATAGGTTTGTTTGTATTGAACTTCAAATTGATAGCTTATTTATTGTATTTGTAGGGACTCTAGTGGAAGCTGAACTTGTTCCCATTGGATTCAACCATGATTTTTGGTGAGAGAGCAATAGAGGAAACACATTATGATATTCTATCTGTGAGAGTAGATGCGAGTTATGAAGAAATCCGTACAGGATATCGATCAGCCATCCTCAATTATCATCCTGATAAACTACAAAACACATCCGAGCTATCTGATCATGACCATGAGTCAGGGGACAGATTCCTAAAAGTACAGAAGGCTTGGGAAATACTCAGCAATTCTAGGTCCCGAGCAGTGTATGATAGCGAGCTCTGGGCTTCGAGACAGGGTATGATTGCTGCTGAGGATGTTAGCTTAGAGGATATGATGATTGAAGAAAATGGAGAAGTTCTGGATCTCTTTTATCAGTGTCGATGTGGTGATTGCTTTTCAATTGATTCAATGGAGTTGGATGATATGGGTTATACATTGTTAAAGAATGGGAATAAGATTTCTTTACAAAGTCCAGATACTTTGCCAGCATCTGTTATTCTACCTTGTGGTTCTTGTTCTCTGCACGTTCGTTTGTTGGTCAATGCTGACATTGAGGTTACAGCTGATGGTCATTTGTGATTAAGTGGAATGATTTTTTTTTTTTCCTGATTTTGTGGCTAATGATTTGTGCTTAGCGTGATTTCAAAGTTATAGAATTGCTGTTATCTAAAGCACTCACTTCACTTATACCCGCTGGGACAAGACCCCGAGAATAGACTCCTCTTTTGTAAACATTTCTCCCTCCAATTAATTAGTTTCAATGTTTCATGATGGTTAGCAGCAATACTGACTGATGTTATCAATATTATGGCGCTATGATATCAGATTAATATTTTCTGGTTTATTTGTGCATTGAGCTGGGACTTGAGATCCCCAGTACAACACGGACATCTTTTATAACCAGAACAAATACTATAGAATTAAAAACGGAAAATTGCACATTTCTATCTTAATTAAAAAGAACAAGCAAAGATTATGATGATGCGGACTTACGCAGCGTGGGTGATTGATCCCAATTCTTAACTTTAAGGTTAGGAACACGTGGCGTCGTATGAGGGCAACTACAGTTAATACCGCGTGTGACCGTATCAGAGCAGTCCCACCCCCGATTCCCCAGGAATATAATACTAGTCAGGATCTTGCCGAAGGACAGAAAAGGGGGGACAAAAAAAAAAAAAAAAAGGCGTTGCGGCCTCGTACTGATTTACCTCATCCAGTATTTTAGGAAGAAACAGGCTTGGGTGACGAGTGTGAGAGGTATGGATTCTTTATTTACAGCTGCTTTTATCATCTCTGTTCTCCTCTTTCTTCCTGCTATCTCCGCAACATTGAGTCTATCTATCTCCAATCGAAATTTGGACTTTTGTTGATTATTTCATTTTGCATTTCAAAGAAACCATTTTTTTTTTTTTCTGTGAGAAAAGCAATTCAAGTACAGTTAGCAGCCGTGTAGTTGGTACATACAGCGAAAATCACTTTCCAGATTTGTAGCTTGAACTGATTCTATTTCAAAAATGGGTATGGGATTAAATTAGTTGCTGAAATCACCATTGCATTTTACCGGTTCTATTAAAATACCGATCATTTTGTCTCTAGTCTGAAGAGCCCACTGCTGATTGTAATTATTTCATTAACAAACAAGTATGAGAGATTTCAGACTAGGACTTGTTTTGTGGTTTTATAACTTCACGGACTCTTTCTAACCCTGTGCTAAAGTAAGGAGTGTTATTTTTTCCTTCAATATTTGTGCTGTTTGTTTATATTATTCATATGTTCTTGTATATATTCTTTTTCTTTCTATTTTTCCTTTTAACTGTTATATGCTTCAGAAGCAATATGCCAAAAACAGTACTCAGAACAATCTTGGTTAAAATTGTATCTTGAACTATGGTTCTGACATTTTAAGTGATTCTTCTTAGGCTTGCGCCACTTGAGAATTTCAATCAGCAATTGGACTGCCTACATAAAAGGGTCAAGACTAGGTTTAGTTAGGCTGTCTATATTATTAAGGTTCAAGTCAAGCAGCAGACTGCCTCTTTTTGGTACTTGGTGGACAATGTTGCAGTGATGAATATTGAAAGTCAGATTCTTGAGTTATTACTAAGAAAAACCTTCACTTGACTTGAACTAACAATCTCAGCTGAAAAGAGAGATGGGATCTGCTGAGGGAAGCCCCCGTTTTAGTGTCTTTAATGGTGTGAAGATTATCCCATCAACACCTGAAGTTCTCATGGCAGAGATTAATACAGCTATTGCGAATCTTGAGTATGTGCGTGCTACTGCTCATCTTGACTCTCCATCTTCTTCCCTGTTGAAGAATACAAACTCTGATGCTAATGTGACTCCTCAGTTTGATGTAAAAATGGCAGATGAGGCTTATAAGGCAGGATGTGCAGCGTTGGCCGCTGGCAAGCTTGATGAGGCCCTTCATTCTCTGAACCTTTCTCTCTCAAAATGCCCACCTGATAAAACTTCTGCTGTTGCTAAACTTCAGTCTCTAATTTCTCTAACATCTCAGCAACTTCACAAGTCTCCTAACTGACTTAATTGGTTGTGGAATTAAATGGAGCTCACACTGTATGTTCAGATGGGTAATTGCTTGATTGCATGTTTCTTTGATCTTATTATAAAGTATTGTAGTGTTTGTTTTTATTTATTCATTTATTTCATTATTTTTAACTTTCGTTGCGGAGGTTTTTGTTGTTGTGAAACAAAAATTTTACTTCCAGCTACAAGTTCATTTCTCTGGTTAAGGGGATTTACTGCAAAGTGTGAGAATATTTATATATGATAAAATTAAGGTTATTTGTCTAACAAATGTCATAAGGGATGCTCCTAATCACTAAAAGATGGCTCTGCTGTCTCATGCAGTCTTTGTGAAAGACGAACCAGAAAGAGTGTTTGGTGAAATTGCTTTTATTAAGGCTGTGCAAGGTTGGACTAAATTACTTTCTATATCTTTGACTTGATATTTGCAGAAGTCAGATTGCCAGTCTTTCTTAACATTATGTTCAATTGTTTGGAGATTCTATTTGATGATTCATACTCGGGGATGAATATAGATCAGATGTGGCAAGCTTTTGAAAAACCACTCAAAGTCGCCATGAACACAATGTTGAAGGATCTTCTTGCTCGAGAAAAGGTTTGCTTCTTGCGTTTCTTTGGCATTCCGAATCGGATGCAGTTTCAGCTAGTTGAGCTGTTGAAAATGTGACAGATCTAAGGGCGTAAATTTTTTTTGTAAGACATGCTATTTTGGAATATGATCATGATTTTGTGTTAAATGGGCTTATTTTGCTCAACATTGTAAAATCGCTCTTCGTTTATTCCTTTATATATATAAAAACGTTCAGGTTTTTCATTATTCTTAAGGGCTTTCCATAGTCTCATATTTCTCCTGTTATGTTCGCGCCTCTGGGGTAAGGAAGCAATTTTATGAAAGAATAATTCATAGTTGAATGTATTGATGACTTCTACTAGCTGTAATGAGTCGGCTAAGTGTTTGCTTTTTGATTCAGGATATCCCCTGATTCAATTAACAGATAGGCATACACATCCAGATACAAATTCTCTTCAAAAAGCAAACGCTTAGCTCACTCATTACATTTTACGAACGAAATTATTTCCCAATTGAACTTTTTACATGGCTGCTTACTCCACGCCTCGTTAGTTGAGTACTTGCTTCTCTCTCATCATAACTTCGAAAGAAAACTTTTCTTCCTCATCTCAGTCTTTTCTTTTTAAAAGACAAAAAGTAGTTGATTTTACAAATATCCAGCCCTGCTAGCATGATCAGGTGGGGCATTGTTAACTGTTTAGACTTTAATGCGGGTTTCAAATGGACTGCATCATGTCATCTAAGTCATCGTCATGTCGGTTAAAAGAGAGGGAGAAAGAAAAAAAAAGGACCATGAATTACACATTAAATGCTTTTTGACCTTTGTGGTGGAATCATCAAATATCATCTTTTCTACCCGAAATGATCAAGTGGGTGGTTCGTGTGAGGAAATAGAAGATGGCAAGAAACAAGTAACTGATAAAGAAATATCCAATAATTGAAACGAAAATTTTCTAGCTGGCAGATAAGATATTGATCAGATCCAATTGTTCAAGGAATTGGAAACAATTGGAAGAATAAGGTAAGTATACTCAACTGATATTTAAATTATTTTCGTATCAGAAAGGAACCCAATTGTGAATAATATGTTTCTTGGTTCTGTTAGCATGAGAAAACTTGTGAATAATACGTTGATTGCATTTGTCAAATAGCAAGCGGTGCGGTTTGGTGTCATGTCTAGTTCCACTTGACTTCCGGGAGCGAAAACTTGTAAACTAAGCATTTGCTACGGATGATGGATGACTTTAATAAATTTACTTTTTTTTAAAAGAGATGGATGTATTAGAATTTTCAGCAAACAGATAAGCATCAAACGGCGATAAGCATTCGTGCGGGATTTGAGGCTGATTGTTAGATTGTCTTGTGTGCATTTTTTTACTTTGTCTTTACCCCAAAGTGTTAGAAATCTAGTATTTTCAGTAAGCTGTAAGGCCACTATCACACAAGCGATGCAAGTCGATTTCAAACATCAAAGCAGACAGTGAGCTTTTTATATAAGTCATGACTCAAACTCAATTTGTATTTTGCATATTTCATCCAGCTGCTTCTCCAACATGAGTGTCTTTTATCATGAAGAGCCAACGCATCACCACTCCAAGAGATGCAAATTCCTTGCTACGGTTTTGAAGGATGCATTTTCCAATTGCCGCAGTTTCCATGGACGGCTTTCAACTTCACGTCCAGAGGATGAGAATCAAACAAATGACTTCGATGAAGAACTGGAAGTACTCAACCACTAACCAATGCAGATTTGATTTGGATTATCCTATTTTATTATCAATCTTTGAATTGAATGCATTTTGCTTTTGGGTTGCTGTTACCGCAGGTGGTTGTTTCAGAGATCCGAAGTCGAGCAATGGAGAAGTTGAGGCGCAAGCCAGGACTAATGACAGATAGCTTTTCCTGGGTCTTTTCTCCAGGGACTAGAGAAGTGTACATAAAAGCTTTACAACAAAAAGAGGAGGATGACGAAGCTGATGAAGATGCAAGAGAAGAATTCTTTTCAATTGGCAGTTGTTTGTCCTGTTATTCGAGTGCCGTGAGCGGGGAAACATTTTACTCTGTTAAGACTAACTTCTCTCGCAGTTCAAGCCTGAATGGGCTTGATTATCAAGATTTTCGGAAGCTTGATTTTCAGGATTTGCGGCGGTCCATAATACGGGAACTCTGTTATTGTGAAGGATGGCCATTTGGTCTCTGCAGGAAGGCTGTGCTACTTCCACCGTTACCCAAATCACCATCTGAATCTTGGTCATGGCATAAAGGCACCCGAGGAAGAATTGCTAAGTTGCCTTACGTTTAGAAGAATAAATCTTGTTTGTCGTGTCCTTTTGTTACACTGCTGGCGCCGCCGATTAAGAATAATAAAGAGAGCCAGCGGCAATTGGTTTGCTGTTTTTTTTCATGATGAATATTGAATTCAATCAAGGGCACGCGATATTGCTCTTCATTCCCGCTTCATTTGCATTCAGAAATTCAAAATTGCTTAATACAAGCATTAAAATTAGCAAATGCTTAAGAGCTGTAAATTCAAAATGTATGTATAATGACATTCCTTTTGCATTTGGTTTCTTTTAAAGTCAGTTAGGCTCACAAATGTGATTGAAGGTGCAACTTCTTGTAACCAAATGCCACTGGCCCATTTCAAGCATTTTTTATCCCGTCATATAGATAAATATAGTACATGTCCTGCCGTACTCGAGTTGGAATTTTGATGACTTAATGGTCCTGTTTGAAGGGTTAAGATTTGGTAAGGCCACACTACCAAGAAATTGAAATGATGATAGTTTACGAATATCCAGTAAGAGAAATATATGAACCAGAATTTCCCAAACCAGATGAAAACACGATAAACCACAGATTTATTAATTCTTAGTTACTGCTGACAAAAGAAGCTTTTATTCATCTGCCATGCAATTCCATCCGCGGTTTTGCTGGAGTGAGTGTAACAAACTGTCTCCCACTACTCAGAAGCAAGTTCCAGATGTAAAGAAACCCATAATCACAATAAACCTTTCAGCTATGGGCTAAGCTCTCTGTTCAACATATGACCCCGCAAGTCCTGAGGTTCCAAGAACAGTAACCTGCAATCAGAAGTACAGCAAGTTATTAGAGGGTGTAAAATTATAAGGGATGGAGGAGAAAGGGAAGGACGTATAACAGAATAATGGATTATAATTTTCTAGGCGGTCATATGGTTACTAGCCGATCTATGCTAGATAGATGTACAGATAGAAGAAGTCAATTGAACTTATGACCTAAATGAAACATTTGTCTGTTCCTCAGTAAGAAACATTGGCGTATTTTTATCCTTAATTGGTCTTCCAAACATGAAGCTTCTTATGGAACATCAAATAGGAATGGTACCATGAAGCAGGTAAATTGCTAATATTCATGAATAAGTTATCTAGCAAGAATACCGCAATGACACTGACAACCATAATAAAATACCTTTCCCCACTCAGAACCAAGGCCGGCACATCTCATCTTTAGGAAAATCATCTTTGAACCCAACTCTGTTTCTACCTTCTTCCGCAGATAGGATTCATCAGGGCCAAATGCATCCAAGTAGGTAGCATAACGTTGATAAACTGTACGAATTGCAGAGGATAATTCATTTGACAAGGGTTTTACATTCTACAAAAGATTCAGATCATCAGAACATGACAACAGAAGCGGCAGAAAGAGAAAACAAGTGTACATTTTCACATAAAAATTTATAGTACCTCACCACTTAGCCCAATTTCATCATCAAATTCCATTTTAATGTTCATAATAATCCCAATGAATTCCTCAACTGCTTCAGCAGCACTGAAAACATTTTTCAAGACCTCCTGGCCAGCCTTGTCATCATTATTTCTGGACAACGCACTCTTTGCATCATGGATGACAGAAGCAGGAAGCTCACCCCAGTCTGCAGCCATCAAGTCCTTGAAAGCACGCTGAATTTCAGGGTCTCTTATTACAGGCATGTGAGCAACATCTTCACTGAAAGAACGGTTGCATCCTATGCTCATCACAAGAGAAGACCTGCAATCTAAAGATTTGCACCATGGAAAAACAAGTTCAGAACATGAAGCTATCTCTCAAAAGCACAAAAGTTAAACAGAAAAGTGCAAGTAAACCTAACCAAACACAAATGAAATTGTGCAAAAGTTTCAGAAGCAATTATGGCCAAAATGGGCCATGCTTTGATAATTGTTAAACTACATATTCGCAATGCTGCCATCACTTATACCTAGTTTGAAGTTTCTACCAGAAAAATTACAAGTAGCGGGTCACACCCATTGCCTATGATTCTCAACAGCTGTTGCAGTTTAAAGATCTATTAATGTATTTGAAACTTATTGCAAGCTGGTTTCTTTTTTCTTTTTTTTTGGGGGGGTTGTTGTTGGAGGGTTCACAAAATCCCTAAACAATCATAAAGTAGCCAACTCTTGGCATAATATGTTTCAGTTCAAACAAATAGGAGAGGCAAAAAGCAGCAACTTGCTAGTAATGCAGAGAACTGTGATCACTTGTGATGTTTGTGAAGGTCCTTGGCCAACACAGTTGCTGAAATAAGTTGTTACTTAGGGAAAGGGCACAGTATCTTGACATCCAGAACTCTCTATAAACCTGCTGTAGCATATACTTTAGCTTGCTAAAAGCTACAAGAGACAAAAACACGAAAGCTAATAATTCAAAAAATAAAAATTTCGCTCAAACATCTCTTATCACCTAACATAACCATGAAGTAACAGCAAAGTTAAAGCGGGACAGCAAATCGGACATTTTTTTCTAAAAGAGCTACGAGTCCAAGTAAGCTGATACATCAGATAGACAGAACTTAATAACAGCAAGTTGATCAAACTGCATGCATTTGGATAATCAATTTTTTTGAGACTATCATAAAAAACAGAAAAATAAATTATTAATTTGTGGATCTGATAATAAGGAGGGAAGAGAAGGAAGTACCAAAAGGGATGGATTTGGAAGGAATCGAAGCAGCAGGTGAAGATAAACTGAAGAGCGATCGAGAAGACGACAAGTGGCGGAGATGATGGTTGTTGGCGGCGGCTATTAGTGAAGATCTGACGCACGCTGCTTGCCGTATGGATCTGACACTCATTACTGCTATCTTCTCCATTTCTCTCGCTGCGGTGGTGATGCGAAAATCTCTTGTGGGTTTTCTTCAAATCAATTGGCGTTGGCTGTTGCTCTATTCGACTTTTGAGAATTGCAGAAACGATATTTTGCAAAAATGGCTGAAGTGAGGTCCGATGTAGAAATGGATATTACCAATGTACCCCGTCTTAAACGCACATCAGTTTTTACAATGATTAACTAGCGAGATCGAAATTTTCTAATCATTTTCTTATCTTTTTAAATAGAAACTGACGTCGGATTTTATATTTTATCCTTCAAATATCTAAGTATTTATTTATGCAACAAATAAGAAAGTAAAAAGATAAACTTTCTCATAAAAAATTCTTCAAATAGGTAAAAATTAACATTAATTTAATTGAATATTTCCATTCACCAAATTTAATTACCCTTCATTTTATCACTCCAACTATTTTAACTAAATCTTTATTTGTAAGTAATTTTATGCTGTTTTTAAATGTCATAATCATCATCATCATCATTTAATAATTCTATTGATGTACTTTTAATATGTTTTTCAGTTATGTTTGTCCATTTTTAATTTAATGCATGCTAATTAAAAAAATAACTAGTAATTAATAAATTAAATATATAATATTATTTATAAAATTAAAAAAACATGTAGCTATATATGTATGAGTTTAATGATATTTAACAGGATAAAAAAAGTACCATTAAATAGTTGTTATTTTGTTTGAAAGGAAAAATAAATAGTAATTATATGTTTTATAGTTATTTTCTCTTTTTAATAAAAATAATAAAATATTGATAGAAGAAAAATAAACTAATCGGACAATATTAAAGAAGGAGAAACATATCTTATTTGAAAAAAAATCCTAATTGAGGTGTCTTTTAGAATATTTAATGTTGATGCGGCTCTTAACATTTTGATGATGTTCTTATCCTTTTGAAAAATCATTAAATTTGTTAATTTTTTTAGGTTTTATACACTTAAAATGAACTATTAACTAGCATCCTTCATAATAATAATAGTAATAATAATTCAAGTTAGATAATCATGGACCTGCGTCTTGGATGAATAAACATGCCGACATTGAGGAGCATTTTTATCTAGAGACACTGCTAACACCAACATTGCTATTATTGGCTCTTACAGTTGGACACCCACACCCTGGGCCTGGGACCAAGCCCAAGTTTGGGCTTATACTTATTGTCCTCATTTTGGGAGGTTGCATTGGTCTACCCATACTTCTGGGGTTCTGATCCTATCGACTATGAAGCTGCCAATCCTAATGCAATGGCATTAGTGGAACGTTTGTGGCCCATCCCTGCTACATACCAAGACTCTTGGGCTGCTCTTCGATGGGTTGTTTCCCATTGCAATAACCATGGACATGAGTCTTGGTTGAATGAACATGCCGGCTATAGAAGCTTTTTAATCTGAAGACAGTGTTGGCCCCAACATTGCTCATAATATAGCTATTACAGCTGGACACTCACACCCTAGGCCCGAGCCCGAGTGTGGGCTTAAACTTATTGTCCCTGTTTTGGGGGTGCATTGGTCCACCCATACTTTTGGGGTTCCGATCCTGCCGGCTCTGAAGCTGCTAATCCCGACGCAATGACATCAGCGGACCGTTTGTGGCCTTTTTTGTGTCCTTCACATCCGGATCATGATGACCAATCGCTCAACCCAGTGGCTGCAGATGCTCCAAGCTTGGTGAACCTTGAATGTAGCAGAGTGTTGGTTTGCGTGGCTGAAAATGATCTGTTGAAAGAAAGAGGGTGGCTTTATTATCAAGAATTGGGCAGGCGTGGGTGGATTGGCGTTGTGGAGATTCAAGAGACACAAGGTGAGGATCATGGGTTTCATTTGTATGCTCTGGGGAATGAAAAGGCCCAGGATATGATCAAAAGATTGGCTGCATTCTTCAACAGGGAAATGCCTCCTTTACTATGATTTGTGGGCTTTGGGCTTCATTAATAGGCAATAGCTGCTATGCTCGATTCTATTATGAGTAGAACTTGCAACACCTATTTTTAAAGAGTAATGATACAGCCACAAACTCTTGTACAAATTTATTTTGTACAAACTGATGTGACATTAATTCATTGGTTGAATGAAAATATAAATTAATAAAAACAAATCATGTGGGCCAAGTGATATTAATTCAACCAATCTTATCATGCCACATCAGTTTGTACAAAATAAGTTTGTACAAGAGTTTGTGGCTGTATCATTACTCATTTTTAAATACTTGAGAAACCATGTTTTCAATTATACCAAAACTACCCTTTTATTCTTAAACTCCATTTGCTCTGTTTGTTTTTTCAGTTTTCTAACTCCTAAAATAAATGGAGCCTTACTTCTCTTATAGTCTTCTTCTCTACCCTCTACCTAAATAATTCTTTTGGGTGATAACTCCGATTTAAAATAAACATATTTAAGCTTTAGTTTAAAAGTAGTCTTTAACTAAGTATGAAAATAATTATATTTTTTTATTAAAAAAAAGCATGAAAGAAAAGAAACAAGGATTATTTGAATAAAGTATTGGATAGATGAGGATTGAGGAATATATATAGAGAGAGAGAGAGATAGATAGATAGAGAGAGAGAGAGAAAAAAAAAAGAGAAAGTGACATTTTGGTGTATTGAAAGAGTTTGCAAATCAAATCAATTATAAAATGTGGGTTTCTTTTAAGGATTAAAGGGAAAGAAACAGCAAATGAAATGTAATTTCATTAGTAATGGGTGTCTATTGAAGGGGTGTAAATGTCGTTTGTCGTTCTTTAGATTGCTTTTTCTAAATTACAAATCTATGTGTTGAACTTTATTATCATTATCTTGTTATCTTGCTTTCTGAGATTGCTTTTTCTAAATTCAATGTAAATGACGTTTGTCGTTTTTTGAACTTTATTAAATTTCAAAAAATTATTAAACCGTGCAATTCAATGGTGTAACGACAATTTAATTGTATAATGCTATTATACTATTAAATCGTGTATTTTAATAGCTTTCATAATCATTACACTATTAAATCGCACGGTTTAATAGTTTTTTTAGAATATATATATCTATGTATGTATATATTTTACTAATATCGATGTCTTGACTAGAGAATGACTCTACATATATACAGTGAGCTTTTAATGAAAAAAACTCTAACCATATTAAAGTCAGTGACAACTGACAAGTTCAAAGATTAATAAATATACATTTTAATTTACTATAAGATAAAATATGCAGTTTAATCTGTGCTATTTCATCATTTTGTTTATCTCTAACTTTAATATAATAAGGAATTCTTGATTAGAAAATTATTATAAATATAAATAAGCGCAATGGCACACCTACTGCCTGATTGTTGGTAGGCGCCCCATTACCCGATCAATGATCATGACATGTGGTCTATCACGCACATGATCATATGTATTGTTTGGGGGTGAAAAGCACTATGACCAGACACCTATGAGCACAAACGTGCTCCCCTCATGGAAACTCGTTTCCGAGGAGCCATCTACTGGTCATTCTGATATGTTTGGTCAGAGGATATGCGACGAGAGACTCTGGTCTAGTTGAATAAAAAATTTGGTCAACGACAATTATTAGTACGTGGGTTTCCTGCAGAAAGTTTGGGCACAAAACCCACTCGACACCGGTTCACTCACGATAATGCAATTGACCCCGTAATGATCGTGAGGAAGAGGAAACAGTACAAGAAATTTGACTTTTTAAGACGATGGAGACTTTGTTTTGACTTTTTCTATTATGTGCTTGTATCATGCTTATAAATATTAAAATGATTTTCTTCTTTTGTATTGAGAAGACTGAAACGCTTGAAGAGTTTATTGAATTGATTGCTTTACTTCAAAGATGTTCTAGAGTGAAGCCAAAAGGGTGGTGTAGTATGGAAGCAAAAGCTTAATATGTAAGTTATTCCAATTTATTTATATTTACTGGTAGAAATTAAATTTACATATTTATTTTGAATGCAAAGTATATTTGGGATTGAGGACGTGTTTGCTTGAAAAATTTAGTTAATGTTTTATTCTAGCTTTGTGTTATTTTTTCACTCATATTTTTACAAGTGCTATTGGTCTTACTATTTGCTATTTGTTTAATCTTAGTCAATGAGACTTATTATTCAATAAGGACATGATTCTCTTTCTTCTGTAGATGTATTTAGTATTATTTTTAAAGGTATATTAATTATTAACTTCTAATTATGCAGGACTAAATGATAGAAATGAAGAAAAACTTCAATATCGACGAAAGTGTTAAGCCATTAACTGATAATCAAATTTATAAAATCATGTCAGGAAAGAAATCCAATTTTGTGAAGAAAATGACAGGTCCTTCAAAGATAGCATCCACCGTAGCATTGTTCCAACAAAATCAGGAGATGGCGAAGACGATTAAAAAGCAAGCAAAAAAGATTGAGAAACAAGATAATAGACTACAGGTAATTGAAGATCTCGTGAGATTCATGAAAGAGCAACCATCGTTTTCACTTAACATTCCTGCATTATTTCAATGTCATGCTTTGTATTTAAATCTTTTGGATTGTAAATAAATATTTTGAAGTCTTTTTTTTTAATGTTAGTATCATTGTTGTTGGTTTGTTTATTAATGACTACACTTGTATTTAATAATCACACCAATTTTTCTAATACGATGTAACTAGTTGTAACATAATAAAATACATCGTCCTTAAAAATAATGTGAGATAATATTGGTTTTCATTTGAAACGGAAGTAATTTTCATGGAATAATATTTTTTGAATCAAAATGTTTTGGTCACTAGATATCAATATATGTGACTATAACATGTCATCGTGGATGCTTTCTTTTAACGACAATTGGAAGTAATCATTAAATAATAAAGTATATTATGATTAAAAATAATTTGAGACTATATTACATAGATTTTGCAATGAAAGAATCCGTTGCAACATGTTAATTTTTCTAACTAAATGTTATAGTTGTGAATGCTTACATTTTATGACAAGAAATAATGGTCACTTAATTTTTTTTGATACAATATAATTAGTCACGAAATAGTAAAATGAATTGTCCTTAAAATAAATTTAAGACTAAATTAATTACAAATTGTATTTGCAAAAATTGTCACAAAGGACAACTACTTGGGACGATTATGTAACGTCACGATATGTAAATTTTAACGACAGAAAAATAGTGTTGCTAATTGTATATTTGAACCTCTAAAATGACGATTTTTAGTAATTATTGCGACTATATTTACAGACTCTCGAGACAAAATTATTGTCACTATAGATCACATATTATGACAAATGTGAAGTGTAATTGATTGCATTTTTAAGTCTCTAATTTGACCATTTTGAATACCATTTGTGACAATTTTAACTTAATTTTAAGACAATTATCTTTGTCACAAAGACATATTATAACATGAGAAAAATAATTTTAGTCGTAAGAACATTTTAAGACAGTATTTCCACGACTATCATATGACAATTTATTTTTTGTCATAAAAAATGTAAGGTGACTAATTTATTATCTTTAATGACTAAATTTTTTTGTAATAAAATATTATTTTTCTTGTAGTGAAACCGAGTATGCCGGTTGAGAATAAAAGATAGAAAGGATGAAGGTAAAGGGGTTAGACTCTTACAGATTGAATTGACCTATGTTCATTTTTCTCTCCACCTTACAACTTTTATTTGATCTTTCTTTAAGCCTTAAAACCAATTTCTTTTGATTTTGGGAGCAAAGATAATAATAGTTAAACCACAAGATTGGAGGCATAAATTTTCTAAGTAAACTCAGATCGTTGACTTGAGCATCGAATGATTTACGCCTGAAAAACCTCTGGCGTCCTTGACGGGTTGTTTGTGAGTTTAGGAGTCTTCAGAGGAGAAGCTCAAGATCGCGAAATCCTATTTGTGAAGAAAGGAAGCAGTTCATAATCGTCCCCAATCAATTATAAATGTAAGTGTTAACATAGTTGTATGGCGGATTCTACATCAACATGTATGTATGTATGTATGTATGTATGTATGTATGTATATATGTATGTGTTTATATGTATATATTTGTGTATGTATATATTATTAATAAAATAATATTCGATGGCCTGCTTAATTACTTTTCGTGTTTCATGAAGTGCGCTATACAGAAAAAGACATCTTAACAGTTCATTTGAAATTTGGTACAAAACATTTATTTATAGCGCAAAGGAATGAGTTGTTCTGTATTCAATTTTGGTTTTCACTCGCCGACAATAACGAAAATATTTTCAAAGGACAACGGGAGTGAAGGTGCATTTTAATTAATCCAAATCAAACCTTTATTCGAATCAATATCAAATCTTAGATGATGCAAATTCCTATATTATTTCAGATTCGATAAATCTTAGAGGTAGCTTAGTATTACTTCTAAACTAAATAATTAAATAGATGAGTAACAATATACTTATAAAGTATACATAGAAAATGATACGATTTGTGACCACATGTGATTTATCTATTGATAATGTGAAATTATCTCACTAGTAATAGCATAAAAAATTAAGTATTATTTACCACATAACTGTTATTGATTACTGGTATGTTATTTGGAATAAAAACATAAATAATTAATTAAAGATTGACTTAGATCTTGACAATAACTTTTAGAAAATAACTGGTGATTCTCTGCTCTTTATTTTTTGTAAAACTACTCCAATGATTAATTCACCCCATTAGAAAATTTAAAATGAATATATTCTGTAAATCCATCGCATAAATATAAAAAAAAATAACCCCCATCCATTTAATATTTCTAAGATCTTCTTTCTTTCTTTTTTTCAGATTCTTTTTTATTGTTTCGTTTAATAGGAAAAGAAGAAACACACACTCACATACATATACTTTTTTTTTTTGAGAAATAATATCGACTCCATATCTCCCCAGAACATACCCACATTCATTGATTCAAAGTCCGTTTGCATGAAAAGGAAAAAAAATAAAAAAATAAAAAATAAAACTTACTTTTTCTCTCAGATTCCTTGCCAAGGCATTTCTTAAAAACTCCCAAGTTTATACAGTTATAATAAATTTAATTTCTAAAGTATAATAAATAATAATAATATAAGAATGATTATTTATTTACCTATTTTAACCAATTCACACAAAGATGACATGATAATTACAAAAAATCTTATGAGTGGGAGTGAAAATAACATTGTAATTACAAAAATACTCCATTGAGTCCCAAACGTTCAAACTCATAGCTACACTATAACACATATATAGTAAACTAGTTATAAATAATCATGGGTAAACATGTATTAAATGGATCTTCATACCTTCAAATTGTATTGAGCATTGAGTTCGCTAGTCAACAATACTCAAATAAATGGAAAAAATTATAAATTCATTTTTTTGTAAAGATAAAAATTCATGAACATCATGACAAAAATGTTAATTGTTTCTTTGGTTTCTAAATAAATTTAGAAAAATTACATCGACAAAATGTTGATAAGAAGTTCTTAAAAAAAAAAATCTAAATTTTGTACTCTCTTTACCCAATTACTTCATTTGTGTATGACTTAGAATTTCAAGGTACACGTGTATTTATTAATTACATGTTTAGATTCCAATAGTTAGTTTTATATTATATACATATATTAATGGAGGTGTATAAAACATTTACTAATTACTCAGTTGGTTTGTTGGTCTAATTGTTATTTATAAACATAGCTTAAGGTTAGGACATTTCCAAGTGGTCCAAGTCTTTTGATATTTAAGAAATGAAAATTGAGTCAGAGTTGATGATCAAAATCCACACCCAATACGGCAAAATGCAAAACTTTGAAATTTTTTGAACATCATAGCATGGGAAATTATAGTATTTTTGAAAATTAAAAGGGGGGGCAGGGGCACTAGACAAAAAATCAAGGTGGAAACGTTAACTCTCGGGTGGTAGATCAGTAATAATAATAACTAAATAAACAAACAAAATAATGATCCAACGGTGTCGCGGCAGGCATCATTGATGAATTCAACTTAAAATGAACCCAACCGAGTAATAATTGTCACATCGCATGCTTAGTCCTTGGACCTATGGCAATTGTTTTTATTTTTGAAAAAAATGAAAAGAACTTATTATATTTTTTAACAACGTTAACACAATTTATTAAATATTTAGTTAACGACGACTTATTCTACCAACATTAATATAATAGAAATAATTTATTTTATCTGTCAGAACAATATTAAATTGGTGCTTCGAAGACATTTCAACATCAAACTATTCTAATCTTTTTTATATTTTGAAAAATAAAATTTTAGTCGAGTTGATTAGAATCGGATCCCTGGTCAAGTAGAACTAAAATTGTCCTACTTTGAGAAACTTGAATTCGAAGACATTTTAACACCAAATTGTCATAATCTTTTGATATTTTGAAAAATGAAATTTGAGTCGAGTTGATTGGAATCAGATCGCCGGTCAAGTAGAACTAAAAATGTCATACTTTGAGAAAATTGAATCTCATGGAGAATTGGATTATTTATTTAAAAAGAAACAAAAAATGATATTTGATTATATTAAACCAAACAACAGGGTGTAACGGTCCCTCTCGGTTACTAGACTAGCAATAATAATAACAATAATATCGATGGTGTCGCATTCACTCAATGCCTCATCGTCTAAAATTATCTCTCTGTTGAGGTATTCAACTTAAAATGAACACTCCTAAGGATATGATTGTCGCATAGCATGCTTAGACATATTGTGCAATAATGCTTTCTTAATGTTTTTCTTTTTTTTTTTATAATTATTTTGCTATAGTGCAAAAATTAATAATAACCTCACAGGGAACGATCAACATCTGCCCACGATAGTTTGTTTGCGAGACTGGGGAATGGGGATATTGCTGGTAAGACGAGTTCAATTTTTCGTGAAAACGTTTCTTAAATGGCACTCCAAATAATATTTGATTAAGATACATCTTTGTTGACAGATGGGAAGTGATTAAATTATTGGTATACAGAATCAACGGATGCTTCACTTGTCAACGATTCAAAACGTGTGTAACAGAGAGAAATTTGCTTTCATCTCGGAGACGTTCTAGATAGCATTTACTATTTGCTAACAAAGGCTATACCCGCCGGCAGAAGGGGAAAAAAAAAGCCAAATTGTCAATAAAAAAGTCATCGTCACTGTGCCCTTGTTTAAAAGTTTTAGCGGTCAGCTGTGTCAGTTGTCCTGCAGGTTGGAAGAAATCGTCTTCTAACTTTATTTTAAGCCACGTAAAGGATCTCAACTCTAACAAACGATACTTGCATCTCTCTCTGAATTCCGAAATGGGTTCAATCAAATCTGCAGAAGTCTCGAGGGAGGTTTTTCCTTATCTTCGAGTATACGAAGATGGGACGGTGGAGAGACTTGCGGGAACTGAAGTGGCTGCAGCTGGCTTGGATCCTGCAACCAACGTTCTATCCAAAGACGTCCTGATCATACCAGAGACCGGCGTCTCAGCTAGAGTTTACCGTCCCAGTAACATCACAAATAAGGTTCCCCTCGTTGTATACTTTCACGGTGGTGCCTTTGTCATAGCATCATCCGCAGATCCCAAGTACCACACCAGCCTCAACAACCTGGTTGCCGAGGCTGACATCATTGTTGTCTCCGTTAACTACAGATTGGCCCCGGAACATCCTCTTCCCGCTGCATTTGAGGACTCTTTGGGTGCACTCAAGTGGGTGGCTTCCCATGCTAAGGGTGAGGGAGATGGCAACCGCCCTCTACCTGTACTTAATCAAGAAGCTTGGCTCCGGGAATTTGTTGACTTCGACAAGGTCTTTTTGGCTGGCGACAGCGCTGGTTCTTCTATTGCACATTACTTGGGCCTGCGGATCAAGGACGAGGTCCGGGACTTGAAGATTCTAGGTATTGTTATGATCATGCCTTATTTCTGGGGGAAGAAGCCGATAGGAGTTGAGGTGACTGATCAGTTCAGGAAACAAATGGTTGACAATTGGTGGCTTTTTGTTTGTCCTTCTGATAAAGGCTGTGATGATCCGCTTATCAACCCGTTGGTGGAAGGCGCACCGAGCGCTGCGAGCCTGGCATGTGAGAAGCTGCTTGTTATTGTCGCCGAGAAAGACGTACTCAAGGACAGGGGCAGGCTTTACTATGAAAATTTGGTTAAGGGTAGCAACTGGGCTGGGAAGGCAGATTTTGTTCAAGTTCAAGGAGAGGATCATGTGTTCCATATCCTTGACCCGAACTCCCACAACGCCAAGACCTTGATCAAACGGTGGGCTTCTTTCATCAACTCAGACTCAGTGAACTGAATGCTACAGTTGTGTGAAACCGAAACAGTTGTTACTTTTACTGAATCGTCCAACTTTTTTCTTTTCTTTCTTTTTTTTCAATGCTGATCTATGTGGAAAATAAAAGTCTGTTGAAAGCTACCCGTACCCATTTTAAGTTCATTAATAGTTTGTCTTTCCATTTTTCCTTTTCCCTTCTCTCTTTTGACCGCTCCTGAACGATGTACTTTCGTTGTTAAAAGATCGCTGCTTAAATTCTGTTTACTGTATTATTCTATGAATAAATAAGTTGTTTTGCTCGATAGAATTATTTATAGCAACAAGACAAATCCTAGCCAAACCATCCATATTAAAGATGAGACATGAACCAATAAAGTGTTGGCTCCACTGGTAATGGAGTCCCCTTAAGTGGCTTGACTGAGTTTGTTCCTCAGTTCGAGTCGCAAGGAAGTCGTCTTTGTTGGGAGAACCGGGAGAACCAGTGCCTACCGGTTCGAGCGGGGACTTCTAGTCTGAGTTGTGGTACAGACTTAAAGGTGCCTCCCACAGTTGGGGCCCTCCCCAAAATACCTCATGATTAATATAAAAAAAAAGATGAGAAATGACCAGTCGCACTTGCTTTTCCCTTCGGCTGCTTTGCAATGCAACAAGCGCCCCGTGTCATGGCCCTTGATGAGTGCGCTATGCTTATCGCACACGAACAATTGATGAGACAGAATGAGATTATGGCTAATTTGTAACCAGGATCTACGATCTCGTGTTTTACTTAATACCTCATGGTCCTTAATGATTGCGCCATGCTAATGATGTTACAAAGATTTTTTTGGTTGGACTTTTTCGTTTTCTGTAACGCAGAGAAAGACATATTAATAATCTATATAATTATTTGTGAATGTTTTGTTGCGGATCTTCTCCCTGAATCTAGCCTTCATTACGGGTAAATCCAGTTATCCCAATGTCTCCACTTATTTGTTAAATAAATACACACGTAAATGAATGTGATTGATTTTATTGTCCTAGTAACGTGGCAGCTCGAATATACAAAAGAATTTCTCAGAAACCAATCAGTATGTAGAAAACTCACGGCTATAAATGTGTTCTTTTTTCTTCTTTTTTTCCCCGTTTTCATGGAAGGACAGCCATTATAAAAATTGAAAGAAGCTTGAAATAAATCTTCTATTCTATCAGGACCACCCAGGCTCATCATTTTGTCTATCAAAAGCCTGTAACCTGCGGATACATATCATCTGTTGGATAGAAATCTTCCACTGACTGCTAACATTTTCTCGTTATAGATCAGCATCAGCCTAACAAAAAAGAGTTCAAACATATCCCGGCATTGCGAAGTCAGAATTAAAACCTAACTGGGCAAATTTAGTTTCTTTAAGAAATTCGATTTTCTTAAAATGTTTTAAAATGATTTTGGATATAACATACTCAGTTAATGTGATTTTAATGATAATAATTTAATTTTGAGCTTATATTTTTATATTTTATTTAAAATCGGTGGGGGTAAATTAAAAATTTTATTGGGACAAATAAAAAATTTGGTTGAATTTTACATAGTATTTTCTAAAAAAATTAAGACTCACATGGTAACTGATTCCATTTGTCTCTACCTCGCTCCACCACTCCCAGGATGTGTTACCTTTCCTACAGCCATAGGTATTGAAGGATGGAACCATTAGAAGACTTGAAGGAACCCAAGTCATTCCTGCTGGCTTGGATCCAAAAACTAATATCTTATTTAGGTTGCGTTTGACATTGAGGTGCTGTACATTTTAAGTTACAGCTGTTGTGAAAAAAAAACTGTAATTATAAAATAAAAGTTAATAATATGTAATAAATAAAAATTTTAAATAATAACTTTGACAAAATTATTAAAGATATAATAAATTTTTCATCATATAAATGAAAAATTATATTAATATAGCTTCCAAGTTGCAGCAGCTAATGTTTACCGAATACTTTTGTGCTATAACTTTTAAGTTACAGCTGTCCAATCTCAATCCTAAACACGCTCTTAAAGACATTACCAGAAACCGGCAGCTTGATAGCCGGCTACTAATTCTTCTTCTCATTTAATAAAAGTCTGGAAGCAGAAGCCCCTTTGCAAGAAGCTATTCAGGAACAATGCCAATGAAACTTGGCTCAAAGACTATGTTGATTTTGGCAGAGTGATTTTCATGGCTGATGGTGCCGGAGCTAACATTTTACATCACATGGGCATGCGCTCCCACGTGGGTTCGGACTTGAAGGTTTCTGGTGTTTGGCTCTACTCATCCCCACCTCTGGGGAAAGGAGCCGATTGGAATTGAGGAAACAGATGAATTTGGCGGAAAAAAAAATGGTGGACAATTGATGGATGTTTGCCGTTCAGGAAAAGGGTGGGATGATCCGCGTGTTAACCCGTTTGTGGGTTGGCCAGTGATAAGGTGCTTGTTGCTGTTGCTGCTGCGAAAGATATGCTTACGGATTATTATGAAAAAGTTGGCAAACAGTGGATGGCTGAGAAAGGTGGAGATGGAGGAGACAGCCGGAGGAGGTTTTATCCCGATTCCGACAAGGCTAAGAGCTTGGTCAAGCGCCTAGCTTCTTTCATAAACCGTAGAATACTCTCTAAACAATACTTCCTCATCAGGAATTAATAACCCCACTAGCATGTGATTCTAAAAAGCGGCATCCTCAGCGTATGTACTTCATAACCGTTGCCTTTCTTTTGTTTACTTAATATTTGGTTCTATAGGCTACTGGAAGATCATCAGGATTTGGAATGTCCACATATTTTTTCAAAATGCAGATGGTTATCTATTTGTACATCAAGTTCTTAAAGCGAAGAAATCCACACTAAATTATAACTCAAAACTATTTTGCATTGCCTAGCATCAAAACTGAGGGCAAAATACAGCAATGAATTGTCCAACCACATAAAAAGTAAGCCACAATCATATACTACGTTTCAGCACAAACCAGCACATCCATGACAAAAGGATAGGCCTTCAGAATTAAAATGTTAAATTATAAAGCACAAATTCAAACTGTAAATGCCATACAAATAGTCAAACAAGAGTGAAGCTAGTGAAACTACAGAAAACAAACCAACATCTAGAATATGACTGTATCAAGCATGGTTCCCAAAGTTTGAACTATGTTTGAGGACATCAAGTTGGAGACATGTTCCTCAAGGTGCTTCTTTGCATCTTGCCTTCCCACATTAGCAATGGCCAGCTTCTCTGGCGGCAGCTCGTCTTCTTCTTGAACTGCCTTGTTATATTTGACAGCCAAATTTAACATCTCCTGCACATTCCAAAACAAAAAAAAAAAAAAAAGATACCATGAGTTTTGACTACATATAGAATGCACATCCTAACTTAAAATCCAAATACAGCCTTCCAACACCAGCAAAACTTAATCACTAAACTAAAAGATTACAAAACTAACTAAAGCAAAGCTTTCACATTTCAAAAATTCCAAAGAATAATATTTATAATCTCTCTCGCATCTATTAAATTTGATGAAAGCTTCACCGACCTGGACAGTCTGTTCATTGGTTTTGGAATGGCAATCAAAGCGATGAAGTGTTAATCCATCAGTCCATTTCTTCTTGTGCAGATTTAGTAGCATCTTTTCTTCAAGTTCATTCTTCCTGTAATTGATGGCAATAGAATAATAATGTCTATTCAAGCCATGGATCAATGCCTAAAACAAAATAAACAATATTAGGCAAGATCAAAATGTGACAGGAAAATAGGTTTTGGAATTTGCAGGTGCATGTGCATCTGTGTGCATAAAAATGGCACCATCTATTCAACACTCACTTGGATGGATGGCTTATTAAGATGACCAAGATTGGAAGTTGTCTGCCGTGGTTCTTGGCCAAGCATCATGGTTTGGGGATTAATCAAGCGGAAGGCATCAATCACTACCTTCCCTTTCACGCTCTGGATTGGATCCACAACCACAGCAACAGCCCTTTGATTCAAAGCTTCAAAACTCTGCGTCAAAATATTAGTATCACTAAACACGCAAAAGAGAAGACAAAGACAAAAAGTTTATTTTCCAAAATGCTCAAAAGAGAATCGAGCCATCATAGTTCTAAAAGTAAACTTCCTCCAGAAAGAACTTACTTCCACACAGAAAGTTTCTATTATAGATCAAGTTCCACTACATACTACTCTTTGAATGACATGAATCAAGCCTAGGGATGGCAAAATCCGGGTCCGGGTCCGGGTTCGGGCTTCCCGGTTCCGGACCCGGATGTAAACCCAGATATTTTTCTCCCGGGTCCGGTCCGGGTTAAACCCGGAAAAATCCGGGTTCCCGGATTCCGGGTTTATAACCCGGGTGATTCCTAACGACATGCATCTTTCCATCTCTTTCTTCAGTGAACTCCTTTCTAATCCTTAATCTATTAACACCAATAATGGAAATTAAAAAAAAAGAAGAAATAAAACCCAAGATATCAGACAACACAAATTCAATTATCAAACATAATCATGGTGTCTTGATGATGATGATGATGACAAATTGGGCTTTGTGGGGCTAGGTCAAGAAAAGGGGAAAGCATAAATGGCGGCTGAAGTTTTTTTCTCCAAATAACAAATGAACATCCGAGAGTAAATCACAACAACTTTTAGGTTTCTAGATGCAAAACAACTGGGGTTAGAAGTGCAGCGACCAAAACCGAGATCCCGATTCACGAAGGTGGACAAACGGCAGCCAAAACCATGACATGGCTGGACGAACGATGGTTGATGATGACGATGAACACAAACACAGTGAAGGTGGTGAAACGATGATGAGTGACGACGACGATTTGATGAAAGGAAGGGCTGAAGAGAGAGAGAAATTGGATTTGGTTTGGCAGCCACGGCTGTGAATATCGGCATTAGGGCTGATTTTTTTAGAATTTTCTATTTATATCAAAATAATTTAAAAATTAATATTAAAATAAACTTATCCGGGTCCGGGTTCCGGATTTGCGGGTTTATCGAATCCGGATCTGGACCCGGAAACATCCGGGTTGAAAATATTGAATCCGGATACCGGATTTTATTTACTCCGGTGCGGGTTGAACCCGGTCCGGATTTTCCGGGTTCATCCGGGTCCGGGTTTAATTGCCATCCCTAATCAAGCCTGGGTAATGAAGAAGCAAGAAAATAAAATACAACCTGCTGTGTGTTTATGTCAACACCAGAGAGCCAGCAACCAAATCCAGGATGTGAGTGATACCATCCAACAACCATTTCTGGTCTGCAACACCAATTATATGAATAGATTAGCCAAACCAGATACAGAACAACACAAGATCATGAGCCAAGTTCGCAATTATGGCTTTATATTGCAAAATGATAAGAAACATATGTCAGTTATCAAATCATTATGTTTGAGGATGCCATAACGACGCAATAGGAACAAAATAAGGTGAGTGTCCAATCATTGGTGTTTTTTTTTTTCCATGAGAGCTACATGAGTTCATAATATGTGTGCAAACCTTAAGTCTCCTAACACATCAGTTTTTACCGTATACTTCTCAACTTAATCAGCCAGCTCCCTCTATCCAATCAATTGTGTAATATAAGTTTCCAAATAGCAGAATTCAATCAATCACAATAGCAATTATTTTTATCCATCAAAGTAATAAGAAGTAATAACATTGCATTCTGATACAAATTTGTTTTAATGAAGTACAACAGATTTTCCACACTGTTCAATTTTCGAGTAGACTATCATCAACTAGTGCAGGGTCACACACACCCTGGCTTTCCAACATAATTGTCTGCTTTCTTCAACAATGTTTTCCAGTACTTTTTCAAATGAATCAGCAATATGCAGCAGTTTTGAAGGTATATATAATCCCGCCATTCATAATAGAGCTAAACAAGCATACATGTAGAAGAACTAAATCAATCAAATCAAATATAAATCAATCAACCAATAGATTTTGAATTAGTGGAAGATACCTTCCAGTCTGCTTGAGCATGTCAAGCATGTTAGTCTGGAACACATGATCAACAGCTTCAACACTAACACCAGTTCCACTTTGTGGCATAGCAAACACATCAACAACCCGAACTGTGTACTCGTCCACAAACTCTCCCAGCATCAGACCCATGACCTCCATGGGCACACCAGCTCTACCTGTAATTCACACAAAATAATAATAAATAATAAAGCATTACACAACCTCACTCCAAATTCTTAATCTGCATGAAACATAAGTCAATGTCCATTAAACTTAGGCAAAAAAAACCTACATATGATTCACAATGCACATATATCTAAAAAGTCTCAGTAAAACCTCAAAACATATAATCTGAACCCAAAGAAGAAAAACCAAAATTTGAGCTAAGCAACACGATACATTAGTTGAAATTAACAAATCTGTTAGATAGCGGAAACAACCAAACTTTAAAATCGAACCACAACATGAAACCCTAATTTAGGCTTAATTAGAAGGTCTAAAAGTGAAAAAGAACACAAATTAATACCCAAAAGACGAATGGATTCCTCAAATCTTACCGTGTTTGAGCATCTTGAGGAGCGCGAGTGAGGAGATGTAGACCTGCTCCGATGAATCAAGAGTCGGGGAGTCTGGTGGCGGGTGACCCAAGGCGCCACCGGCACCAGCGAACATTCTTTGCAATCGCTCCATACCTGACATGTTCTAGCTTTTTTTCAATTCCTCAAAACCTTCTCGTCGATATTATTTTTTTTTCTTTTTTCTTTTTTTTTTTTTCCGGGGAAAGGCAGGCGATGATATTTTTATATGTTGGGTGCGTTTCTTTTGTAGCAAGACAAGTCAGGAGTCCCTACATTGTAAAAAGTGGGTGTGACTGAAGGAAAAATGGGGGTGCCTTTAGATTTGGATTACCTTGGGCTTGGCTTGGATTTGATTGGACTCCTAACTCTGAACGGCTTAAGTTTCAAGTTGGGTTGCAAAGTTTCAAGTTTCAACAAATAGGGGTGCCTTTAGAATTCGGATTACCTTGGGCTTGGCTTGGATTTGATTGGACTCCTAACTCTGAACGGCTTAAGTTTCAAGTTGGGTTGCAAAGTTTCAAGTTTCAACAAATAGGGGTGCCTTTAGAATTCGGATTACCTTGGGCTTGGCTTGGATTTGATTGGACTCCTAACTCTGAACGGCTTAGGTTTCAAGTTGGGTTGAAAAGTTTCAAGTTTCAACGGCCACACTTCTACTTTTATTTCATTTATTTATTTTTAACTTTTTCTTTTCTTTTTTCTCCCTATTTTAGCTGTTTGGCTCTTGCCACATTTGTATGGAAAAAACGATTTTCCCCGACTTTAACCCCAACTCGCACCCCGAATTGAAAACGCACCATTTTGATTAAATTAAAAACACACTGTTTAATACATTTTTCCTTTTCTTTTGACGAACCACAGAAATAGAAACGCACTCTCTTACTCTCACATCCACAAAATTTGCAATCACCAACAGAAAGAAAATGCTTTGTCTTGCCTTCATTCAATTTTTTCAATATCAAAATCGTTTTCATGGGATCTCTTACAGTCAAAGCGTTGTTCTCATAGCCTCTTCTCGCTCATCTGCACCCTTCACTACTGAAAGTTAATCTTATCTTTCTTTTGATCTGCTTCCACTCTCGGCTTCCAAGGTCTAGCCTGGACCTCTGCCTCGACATTATCAATTAAAGAAAGAATCTACTTCCAACTTTCGGGACTGACTTTCTTTCCATTTTTCCTTAGCTGGCACAGTAGAAAGAGTAGCTTACTGACATTGGCATAGCAAAGACTATCCTTTGCTTTCCTTTTAGCCGTTGATTCTCAACTCTCCTTCCCTTGAATTCGTTTCCCCCCTTAAAGTTTCATCTCTCTCTTTCATCGACATGGTGGGATGCATTGACATGACTCCACCTATTGAATAGAGAGAGAGGGCCTCTTACTCTTACTAAGTGGTTGAAAGCAAATAGAAGGACAAAGCATATGCTCATGACGTGGTTTGGTTTGGAATGAATTGAAGCAGAACGACGTCGTTTAATTTCATATGGAATGCTCGCACACGTGCTGCCCAGCTGAAATTAAAAGGAAAAGCATCAGAGTAAAATGACATCGTTTTTCACAATATTCGGGGCTTGACCCGGGGTATATAGCAGCGCTGCATTTGTATAAGGTTGTTGCAGTACGTTTTAGACTGTTGAAATCGTTTCATTTTCTTCGAAGATGATTTCATTACAATAACCATAATTTCTTTTTAATTTATAGAATAATGATAATCATAACAGCATTTGACCTTTGCCAGCTGTTATTCTACAACAATATTTTTCTTTGATATAAAGCTGAACAAACTAATACTATAAAATTCTTTTTAATTTGATAATAAATCTAAACAATGGATAATTCACTAGCTATAGAGACGACAAAAATATTGGATTTTTATATGGTACGAAATAGATAAATTGTGTAGTGGAAGTTAGCATTTCCTTTTGCATTATAGAATATATTATATATATGATGGTACAGGGGTTTATAAAGATAAAATTCCTATTTAATCTTCTTACCTTTTTAAAGATTCGAGCTTAGGTGGTCAGTTAAATAAACACTTAAAATGCCACTCTCCTTAGGCAACAACTTCTTCTTCATCTTTTTTTTTTAATTAGAGTTTTGGGATGAAAAAGTGGGTAAAAGATAAGATTTTACTGATGTTAAATATTATGGTTTATCCTGAAAATAAATATTAGACTAATTCCAATTTTGATAAAAAGTAGAAAAAATGACTTATTCTTTTTTCATGAATTTTAGCTGTTTTTTAGTGTTAAACAAAATCCCTATATTTTAATTTTAGTGTCTATTTAGTCTTTTTATTTTGAAATTTTCCTCAAGATATCCTTACTTTTAAATATATTAGAGTTTTAAATTTTCTTTTTCTTTATTTTTACAATAATATGTTTAGAACAATATTTTTCACATTAATTTTTTAATCTATAAAAAAAAGTTAATTAACAAGTTAACCAATAATTACTTATTAGCAAATAATGAATAAATATTAGTATCAAACAAATGATATTTTTCATACCCTTGCAATAATCTTGCTAATTATTATTTATAAATAAATTAATACAAGCCAATTTAAAACAATGTTTAATGTTTCTAGCAACAATCTTACAAATAATTTTTTGCAAAAGAATAAATTTACCAAATTAATCCTAAAGTAGAATAATAACAACTAATTTTTATTTTACTTATTATTATTTTACTTCTAGGCTAATTTGATAAATTCATATTTTTTTTTCTTTTCTTAATATCTCCAAAAGTATTGTTGCAATGATATTATTGCAAAATAAGCTAAAAAGTAAGGGTATGATTATAATATAATTATGAAAAGGATGTCTTAAGACATTTTTTAAAATATAAAGATTAAATAGGCATTTAACTCAAAATATATGGACTAAATAAGTATTTATCCTTACATTAATTTATTCTATGTTCATTAAAAAAAAAAAAAAAAGCAAAGTCTAAATAATTCGGTCTGCATTCAGAAGTTACAACTTAATTTTATAGTGGTATCTTAATTTAAGTGCATCTCGGAGATCAGGCAGGCCAAAGACTCTCTTCATGAATAGCATTAATAAAATTATCTTTCCAACGATTTGTATTAATAAGATGTGAATCACATGTCACCAGCGCAATGTCATGCACGGTTTTACAAGGTAGAGAACTGGTCATTGGATCATATTCTAATTAAACACGACTTGTCGTCCATCGGAGCATTAAGTAGGTTGGAGTGTCCCAGATAAGTTTGTTGCGATATTTAAATAATTGGAGCCATTGTACAAGAGAATTGATCAGCTTCCTAAATTATACCATTTTAGTTTTGCAAATTAACTTTATTTAATTCTCATTATCTCTAGCTAATCAAGTTAATTCTCGTTAACTTTATTTTGTTAGTCACTTCTGCAGAAACCCGAACAAAGCTTACAATTCTCTGAAATATAGAATATTGAAAATTGATGTAAAGCAATATCATGGGAAGTGTTAATATAGTTAATATTAAAAAACATGGGAAGTGTTAATATAGTTAAAATTAATTTAAATTATAAGAAACAACTAAACAAGTAAAAATAAAAAAGCCTCTGGTTTATTAAATTAGATTTCCTCTCCGTATTAAGCTTATTAAGCTCTGAATGATCTCTTAAAATATATAAAATATCATATAAGAAAAAGGACATAGTTATTGGCACTTTTTCTTTTAATTTTACTTGAGATGGCACAACACTAATACTAGTAAATATAGTCTCTAATGTAGGTTTTGATTTGTTAAAATTAAAATTCAAGCTAAAAATGTGAAACAGAAAATTAATTAATAAATATGCTTTTACACATACGAGGAAATTTGAACCCTCATTTTAAAGACGGGAAAAAGAGGTGTCCATCAACTCAATCAAACCGTAGATGATAAATTTATATTCGCTAACATAAAATCTCATATGGAATTATTTCCAAATAGAAGAAAAAAGTGTGTATCATTTAATGAACATTTTTTTTTATTTATAAAAACTAATATACCATCACCATACTCTAAATTATTTTTAGTGAATATTTTTTTATTCTGTAATTATTATTATTAAAAATTTAACAATAATGTTTAAGACAAGCATCAACCCAAGTAAAGGAAACGCATACGCTGGATGTAATTTTCAAATTCATTAAATTATGTGAGAGGCGGCGCTTATATAAAATAGCGCTATATTTACAAATAATTGCACAAACGTTTATAATAAATTATAGCTGAATAAAAGTATTACAGGATCCGTGTAACTATTTTCATGACTATTTTATTTTTCGGCCAGTTCCTTCATTCAACCCATATGAATAAATGCATGATTGTTAATTTATAGGAAAGAGATTGTATAATAATTTATGATTAGATTATATTATTATTGTTTAAGCAATTTATTTCTTCCCAGGACGTTAAGGAGAGGATAACGACCGAACTGGCGGCGGCCCTATAACCCCTAAACGCAAGCCATTAATTCAATTCACGTGATAAAACAATGATTAATATAAGATTATCCGCGCGCCTACGGCTGCTCGAAACTGGCACTTGTAGTAATTTTTTAAAAGGTTTAACAGTCGTGCATGATTAGACTGAACTAATTATTAAGATTGGATTGAATTAAACTGGATTATATTATATACTATATTATATTTGGTACAATATTATATTGAACAATGTTAAATCATATTTAAATATAAAAAAATATTTATGAATGTTAAAGAGTAATAATTAAAATTAATTTAAAGGTAATTAACAAGAGCATTAAATATGTAGTAAATTAATCATTGGATAGTCATAATTATAATAATCAAATATAAATTAATAATTTTTTAAATTATTTAATTAATTTTTATAAGATATTTTACATTTATTTTATTTTATCAAAAAGTTAGGAAATAATGTATATATAAAACGAATTATTTACTTGTATTATTAATTTCCATGATTATTTTTAATATTACATTGGTGATTATTAAATTTAATACAATCAATTATTGTAACAAATTATTAAATAGTTAATTTTATTGGAGTAAAAGTACCAATTTAATTAAACTATAAAAAAAATAAAATATAAATTCAAGTAAATCATGAATAAAATAATTAATTAATTAATTAAACTTTAGCTTACAAATAAAAAATAGTATTATATATGAAAGAAATATGAATAAAATTTTTTCTCTTATTCTAATTCCATCTAAACCCACTTATAAATTGGAATTGTTAATCTCATGATTTAAGAATTTAGTCCTCCCTAATCTAATCCAATCCAAGCAAAGTAGCTAAAAATGAGATAAAATATTTAATCACAAAGTTAATCTAATCCCATATTTAATACTAACTCCCAAACATAACCTTAGAGATTAAAAATTTGAAAAAAAAAATAAAATTAAGCGCTTTCTTTGAATGTACCTCGGCGGAGGAAACATTCTCGTCCTCGAGACTTGGTATAACTGCGAAAGGCAGCTCACTTGTCAACTCATTAACATATAATTGGTCTTCTTTACTGGATGACTTTTCAGACAGTTACTTCTTGTCGTTGCTTTGATTCTTTCATAGTCATGTTAATGCAACTGCCTGGAGATTAATTGTAACTGGGATATTCCCAAATTCATCATCCACTAGTTATTTTTAACCCAGACCCACGGCTAAATGATTTATTTTTGACCTATTCAACGTGGTGCTTTTAACCCTCCATTAACGTATATTTTATTTCTCTACATATATATTTTCAGTTGCCCTCTTGGACTCGAATATTTGGTCCAACTCAATCCAAGTCCAGGCAACCGAAAGAATTTGGATCAATGTGAACTGAAGCCATCCGAGAAGCTGCGAATACTGGGTCAAAGTGTTCGGCTAGAAAAGTCGCTTGAAAACTAAATCAATTTTGCGCGAAGCAGAGGACTATAAATACAGCGCATGCCTTTCCTTAAGAATTCGTAATACTACAACATCATTTTAGCAGAGACACTCAAGTTCAAGGCTCCAAAAACTTCAATTAGCTGAACGATCTCCTTCTTTCTTAATCCATATATCCCTGGTTCCTTTTTGAATTACCTTGTAGTTTTTCTAATGGAAATTCAAACTCCAAGATCACCGATACAACCTCCAACTTTTGGTAACCTTATCACCATTCTTAGCATCGATGGAGGTGGAATTAGAGGAGTCATCCCTGCAACTATCCTTGCCTTCCTAGAGTCTGAGCTTCAGGTAGTATTAATAGATTTAGTATGTACTTATGTGGTTACAACATAAGCATGCTCGCATATTATATATGATTTCATGTATCAATACTTAAGAGATATAAGTAATGACAAACATCTCAAATTTTATTCTAAATGATATATCATTCATTGATTGACTAGTAATTCTTTACAAAATTGAAGTGAATTAATTATATTATCCATATTAATGAATTAATGATTGTCACATCATATGGAATAGTATTTTGGGATAAGAAAATTGGGATGTGTAGATTTATGGAGTAATAATGATTTTTGTTTGGAAATTTGAACAGAAACTCGACGGAGAGGAAGCAAGAATTGCAGACTATTTTGATGTGATTTCAGGAACGAGCACCGGTGGTCTTGTGACCGCTATGCTAACGGCCCCAAATGAGCAAAATCGCCCCCTGTTTGCTGCTAAGGATATCAAGGAATTTTATCTGAATCACTGCCCTAAAATCTTTCCCCAATCTAGGTAACAATCTTGATACACATGTGTGGCAAAGAGAAGGGGGGAAAAGGAAAAAGAAAAAAGACAAAAAAAAAAAAACTTTTTAATTTCGATTGATATATTTTCCTTATTTTATGTATTACAGTTGCCCCTTTGGTTCTGCTACAAAGCTGATCAAGTCTCTAACTGGGCCAAAATATGATGGCAAATATCTACATCGCCTCGTGAAGGAAAAATTAGGAGATAAAAAGCTGCACGAGACATTGACAAACGTTGTGATTCCAACTTTTGACATCAAAAATCTCCAGCCAACTATCTTCTCCAGCTACGAGGTCCATACATAAAACTTCACCACTATCTCTCCAAAAAAAAAAAAAAGCATTATAATAATTAAGCTCTAACTTGATTGCATGTGTTCCTCGTGATTTAATTATCAGATGAAGCAAAATCCCAGCCTAGATGCCTCACTCTCCGATATCTGCGTTGCAACTTCAGCCGCCCCTACTTATCTTCCAGCCCATTCGTTTGAAACCAAAGATTGCACAGGAAAAGTGAGAAGTTTTGATCTCATTGACGGTGGCGTTGCCGCTAACAATCCGGTATAATTATATATTTCGATCGATCTTAATTAATTAATTATTGAAAAATTCTCCAATGATGGAAAACTTATATAATATATGTATAATTTTCAGACTCTAGTTGCTTTGAACGAGGTAACCAAAGAAATCAATCGGGGAAGTTCTGACTACTATGCAATCAACGCAATGGATTACACTCGGTTTCTGGTGATATCGTTAGGGACTGGTGCGCCAAAAACTGAAGTGAAGTACGACGCCATTAAAGCAGCTAAGTGGGGTGTGTTGGGTTGGTTGTCGAGTGAAAGTTCGACTCCATTGGTGGATGTGTTCATGCAATCAAGCAGCGACATGACGGACTTTCACATTTCCACTGCTTTTAAAGCCCTTCATTCTGAAAACGGTTATCTTCGCATCCAGGATGATACACTAACTGGAGACGAGGCTTCAGTTGATGTTGCCACCAAAAAGAACCTCGAGAGTCTTGTGGGAATTGGTGAAAGACTGCTGAAGAAACCAGTTACAAAGGTCAATTTCGAAACTGGACTATGTGAGCCTTGTGGTCAGGGTACTAATGACGAGGCTCTCATAAGGTACGTAACTGTTAATCAGTTAGCATGTATCTCAATGCATGTGTGTATTAGTGTATGTTTATACTAATTCATGTTTTCTATTTTATTTATTTAATTTTGCAGACTAGCAAAAGATCTTTCTAAGGAGAAGCGGATTCGTGACATGAGATCACCGCAAGGAAAGGTTGCAAAAGCCACCAATTGAACAATATAAATCGCCCAGCACAAAGGATTATATATTTTTTAATTCATTTAAATGTTGTTAATTGTAGTGTTATGTGATAATTGACCAATTTGTCAAAATAAAATTACGGGGAAGGCTGATTTTTCATCCTATACTAGCTACTGATTGTCTCTTTCCCACCCCCCCCCCCCCCCCCTTTTTACATTAATTTGCATAGAAAATTTTATTGTTTGCATCAAAGCTCTTTTGTATAAATATTAACCAATTGCCACTACTTATTATTAAATCTCTTATTCTCTTGCAAATCTATTATAATCTCTCATCTCAAATGAATTGGTACTGATTTTTTTTTTAAATTCTTCACTTTCGCTAAAATTGTAAATAAAATGATCTATAATATTAGTTAAAATTGTAAATAAGTAATACATTAAAAAAATATCTATTATTTTGTTTTTGTTTGGCAAGGGAGGATCTACGCCACAGCTGGCTGGTGCAATGGTGTGTTTGCGAGAATTGTTGTTTTTTTAAACCTTAATACATTGGTAATTTATTAAGATTTTTTTTGTGTATTAAATGATTCGGTAATTTATTAAGATTTGATAGCAAATAATATAACGTATTAATTAGGACAAATAAAATGAGCCTCACACCACATAGAGGCATTGAAGAAAAGTAATAACGCAAGAAAATGAAAACAAAGAACCAGAAGCAATACACATCAACGAAATAAGTCTGTAATGTGGAAATCCATTGGCTTCTTTAGAGAGAATGCGAGAATTGATTTAACATTGGATAAGTTGTTTTTATTCCACTTTCGGTATGCATTTGTTCTGCTTCCATTACATGCTTTATTGCGCCAACAACTCCTTTCAAGGTTTAATTTGATTCTGAATCGATTACCTACTCCGAGTGACAAACACAGATCATCGTCACTCAATATGACCCAAATTAGCAGTGATGTTTCGGTGAATGATCAACCTAGTCTTCAAAATTATCATTTCATAATTTGATACCGATTATATGCACACCAAAGCCGTGGTGTTTCACTTGGGGATCAACTTTAATTTAGTCCTGATTTTGACCGTTTCATGAGTCGCTCATGATTTCAAGTAGTGGAAGAACTCGTAACTTTAAACAAAAAAAAAAATGGAACTAATAGGGAAGAATTAATATACTGTAGTTGAGGCTGAAACTCCATGAAAGCTGCAGGTATATATAGAGAGAATTCTCAACTCCACTCCACCAGTGGGATAATCGCATTCACCTTCATTTTCTTGAAAATTTTCATCATTATTACAAGCCCTCCACCTGCTGGCTCATTGTCCCCACGTATACCGATCCAAATTTCAGACACTGAAGTTTGATTTCCTTCTTAATGTTATTATTTTATCATAAGAGATCATAAATTCCTTACGTTGAAAGAGAAAAAAAAAACCTACAAACTCTAGTATAATTGCAATCTCATTCTCAAACTCACATAATTCCACAGCTAATAATACCTCCAACTTTTTCATGTAGAGTCCGTTTTTTTCTCCCAATCTCACTAACTGGCTTTGCATGAATATTGAAGACAAAAGTGAGGTTAATAACATAGCCAACATGTCCGTTTTCTTTGGTATTGGTCTATGGAGGATTTGGTATTGGAGGAACCAATTTGTCTTTAATCAAACCTCTACGGGTTCTGGAGCTTTGATGGCGGATGTCTCCCTGCGCACGACTGAGATGTGTAAGATTCAAAACCATCCTCTAGTCACGGGGAAGATAAGGGCTACACAATGGATTAGATAGATCCCCCAACATGGCCTTGGTGTACTCTGAATATAGATGGGGCTCATAAGGCTAATGGAGTCTCGACAGCAGGTGGGGTGATTCGCGATTTCTCTGGTCGTTGGCTCTCAGGTTTTGGAATGATGATTGGCTCTTGTTCTGTTACGTTGGCTGAGCTGTGGGGCTTATATCAAGGCATCCTCCTTGCTTGAGACCTTGGCATCAGACGGCTCAAGATTGAAACGGATAGTTTGTGTGAGTTAAAGAACAGAAAATGAGTGTTTGGCTAATAAGAAAATAAACTGAGATCTGAAAAATTTTCTTCTTTTATTTTCTCAAGCTTAAGTTGCTACTGAACGATTACAAGCATATATATACAAGTGTAACTACTCAGCTGAAGATTACAAAACTAACTAACTAATTATAAATTGATTAACAAACTTATCACGTGCATGAGTACAAGCAGCTACATAACCACCTAGTGCCAGCTGGCAGTACATGTCATCAACTTGCAACTGATTATAGAAGCTGTTGTGATCTTCTGCTTGACTGCAAATATGAGCTTCCTTAACATCCCCCCTCAAGTTCAAGGGTCTGCTAATGACATTGAGCTTGGACCTGAAGTAGCTGAATTTTGGAAGAGATAAAGATTTTGTGAGAACATCAGCAACTTGTTCATTTGTAGGAATGTATCTCACCTCTAATTGTTTTTGAAGTACCTTATCTCGAATGTAATGAATGTCCAACTCGATATGCTTATATCTGGAGTGAAACACAGGATTTTTAGCTAATTCTCCAGAACTCTGATTATCACACCAAAGCACTAGTGTTGGCAGCTTTACAATGTTGAGCTCAGAAAATAGAGATTCCAACCAAGAGATTTCTGAACTTGCCGATGACAGTGCTTTATACTCACTTTCAGTACTAGATTTTGCCACTATGACTTGTTTCTTAGAGGACCATGAAATTAAATTGTTGCCAAGATAGATGCAATATGCTCCAATGGACTTTCTATCATCTGTATCACAAGCCCAATCTACATCTGAGTACCCATTCAAACCTGTAACCTCAAGCTCTCATTCTTTCTGAATATATATTCCATGAGTGACAGTTGCTTGAAGATATCTAAGTACCTTCTTACAAGCAAGCCAATGCTGAAGTGTAGGAGCACTTAGATATTGACTGAGCTTATGAACTGAGTATGCAATATCAGGCCCGGTGAGTATTAAGTATTGGAGCCCTCCAACAATACTTCTATAGAGAGTTGGATTTTTAAATTCTTTCCCCAAACAACCATTTGCTACCTTTTCTAACTTTTGACCTGTGCTGAAAGGTGTATCAGAACCTTTTTAGTTCTGCAGTGAAGCTCTACTTAAGAGGTCTTTGATGTATTTTGTTTGTGCTAAATGCATCACATTGTCAGTATAACACACCTCAACACCAAGAAAATAGGATACCAATCCCAAATCTTTTAAGGCAAAAACCTTACTAAACTTAGTGATGAATGTTTCCAACAAGGAAGAATCTGGTCCTGTAATGAGAATATCATCCACATAGATAAGAACAAGGATGATACCTCTGGTGTCATGTCTGATGAACAGAGATGTATCAGCCTTGGAGTTGAAGAAATTCCAGCTTGTAAGACACCCTTTGAGTTTGTCATACCAAGCTCTAGGAGCTTGCTTCAAGCCATAAAGAGCATTGCTGAGTTTACAGACATAGCCCTCTTTGGTGATGAAGCCCTCTGGTTGTGTCATGTATATATCCTCTAAAATATCTTCATTAAGAACGGCATTATTTATATCGATTTGCCTGACTTTCCAACCTTTCATCACTGCCAAACTTAGTATAGTTCTAACTGTAGAAGACTTTACCACAGGACTGAAAGTTTCCTTATAATCCACTCCTGCTGTCTGGTGAAAGCCCTTGGCCACCAATCTTGCTTTGTGTTTAGAAACTGTATCATCTGTATTGTACTTGGTTCTAAAGACCCATTTACATCCAACCAACTTGTGCTGAGATGTCACAGGTACTAGAGTCCAGGTTTTATTTATGGTTAGAGCATCAAACTCTAATTGCATTGCAGCTTTCCACTTAGGATCTGACAAAGCTTCATCAACAGTGGATGGTTCCAGGCTGTTATGTGTTGTTAAGAATGCTTTAGGATTGAATATACCAGCTTTTGCTCTAGTAATCATGGGATGATTTGGCAGAGAATGTTGGGATGGTTGTGTGGATTGAATAGGAGATAATGATGGTTGTTGTATATGTGAAGTAACTATGGTAGATGGTTGAAGATGTATTTGAGAATGTGATACATCAAAGGTTGTATTATAACTGTTAGGTGAGGAATGATCACTAAAATGATGAGATGGAGCTTCATCTTCTGCAGAGCTAGCTTCAAAGGTTTCTTGATTGCTATTGAGAAGTGAAACAATATAAGATTAAAGAAGACTGTAATGAAAATCAGAGGGTTTAGATGGTGAAGTTAAGAATTGTGAATTTGATGTGTAAGGAAAAGAGGTTTCATCAAATAACACATGACTAGCTATAAAAATTTTTTCAGAAGAATGCATACACTTGTAACCCTTATGTAAAGGGCTGTAACCAAGAAATACACATTTTGAGGTATGGAAATGGAATTTGTGAGTATTATAATCTCTTAAGAATGAAAAGCATGAACAATCAAAGACCTTGAGAAATTTGTAATTAGGTTTGGTTTTAAAGACACATTCATAAGGTGACTGCATAGATAGTATGGGTTTGGGAAGTCTATTGATAATATAGGTGGCTGTATGAAAGGAATCCCACCAAAATTTGATAGGTAAAGTGGCTTGAGCAAGTAAGGTAAGACCTAGTTCGGTTATGTGTCTATGTTTTCTCTCAACTAAGCCATTCTGATTGTGAGTGTATGGACATGGTGCCTGAATTGAATATCTTCCTTATAAAGAAAATTAACAAATGATCTATACTCTCCACCCCAATCTGATTGAATGCACTTAATGAATCTATCTAGCTGTTTCTCAATTTGCTTCTTAAAGATTTTAAAGACAGCTAGTGTTTCATTCTTGGTTTTTAATGGAAATATCCATGTGAACCTAAAAAAATTATCCACAAAACTCATATAATATCTGTAACCTTGAACTGAAATCACAGGGGCAGGTCCCCATAAATCAGTGTGCAAAACTTCTAATACATGCTTTGTTTTGGTAGTAGAAACTGGAAAATGTAATCTATGCATTTTTCCCATTTTACATGCATCACATGAATCAAGAAATTGACTTCCATTTAAATTCTTGAAAGCCGAACAAGAGTTTATTACATGACTTAAAACTTTGGAAATAAGATTACCAAGTTTCTGATGCAAAACAGAAACACTCAGCATACAATTTGGACTGATACAAGGTTCTGCTGCAGTATGCAAGCAGGGGCTTGTTTGATTATTGATAACTGACTGAACAACTGAAAACATAGACAGAGGAACATCTGAAATTTTGGATTGAGTGGCTTCAAGAGACCTTTGAAATGACTGAGAAGAGACTTTATTAGAGGGAAACAATAGCAATTTGTATAAACCTTTTTCAGCTTTGCCCTGCAGTATGATCAAATTCCTCACTTTGTCCTTTACAAAACATGATTTATCAGTAAATTCATAACAATATTGTTATCTTTGGTTAGCTGAGATATGCTAATAAGATTCTTGGATATTTGTGGAACAAGAAACATGTTGTTTAATTTGAGTGTATTATAAGCAGAAGAGTTATGCATTCTTAACACAGCATTTCCAACATGTGTTATGTGTAAACCAGTACCATTTCCAATGATGAGTTTAGAGTTACCTGCAAAGGATTCTGCCACAGTCATATTTCTCATGTCATTGGTAAGATGGTGGGTAACTCCACTATCCAGATACCAGTTGGCATCAGCTGCACTATCCATATCAGCTAGATATGCAGCTTTGGGATTTCTGTTTGGAGGAGGTTTGTAAGCACCAGAGGTAAAGAATTCTTCAAGTTTCCAGCAAACATTTGCAGTATGACCAGTTTTGAAGCAGATTTGACAAATTGGTTTAGAAGCATTCCACAGAGGTTTAGGATTCATTTGAGGCCTGATAGAGTTGTTGTTACCACCCCCACCATTGTTCCAATTTCCTGAGCCTGATCCCCTTTGATTATCACTTTGAAATCCTCTGAACTGGTTATTATGATTATTTCTAGAACTATTGCTAAAGAAACCAGATCTTCCATAGCCGCCTTTGTAATTATTTCCAAAATTCCCAGCATTATCTAATCCAGTAAAGTAGTTATGATTACCAGATCCTCTACCACCTGAGAAGTTTCCTGTCTTGAAACCTCAGTTCTGAGCTAAATTAGCTTCAAAATTGTGCTTAACGTCCATTTCAAAAAGCATATGTGCTTGTTGCTCAATTCTAGCCTCTTGAGTCAACAACATAGCATAAGCCTCATTCAAATTCATTTTATCACCACTTATTTGACCAGTAATATAGGTAGCAATAGCATTATAATCTGGTCCTAGTCCTGAGAGTACATGCAAAATTAAATCATCACTGCTTAAGGCACTTCCTGCCACAGCCATGTTATCAGCAATATTCTTCATTTTAATGAAATACTCATTAATTTTTAGATCATCTTTCCTAGTAGAATTCATCAGATATCTCAAATGCAAGAGTCTAGATTTTGACTGTGATCCAAATTGAGTTTCAACACCTTTCCATACCTCAAGAGAAGTTTCCGAATTAAACACCAGGCTTATAATACCTTCACTCATCAATGATAGCAACCAGCCAAGAAGTACTTGATCTTGTGCTTTCCAGCTTGATGAATCTGGATTCTCGACAGATCTAAGTTCATCGTCAATCCTTTGAGCAACATGAGATGGAGGAGGAGTGACATTTTCATCAATGAATTTTTCTAACCTATTGCCGCGTATGGAAGTTAGAACTTGGGACCTCCAGATCAGATAGTTTGCCTGATCCAGTTTCACAGGGGTATTGAACGTGAATGAGAAGTTTGTTGAGTTTGTGTGCATATTCGAAGTATGATTTGATGAGGCAATATTCAGAGACGCCATGACTGGCTCTGATACCAAGTTAAAGAACAAAAAATGAGTGTTTGGCTAATAAGAAAATAAACTGAGATCTGGAAAACTTTCTTCTTTTATTTTCTCAAGCTTAAGTTGCTACTGAACGATTACAAGCATATATATACAAGTGTAGCTGCTCAGCTGAAGATTACAAAACTAACTAACTAATTACAAATTGATTAACAAACTTATCACGTGTATGAGTACAAGCAGCTACATAACCACCTGGTGCCAGCTGGCAGTACATGTCATCAACTTGCAACTGATTATAAAAGCTGTTGTGATCCTCTGCTTGACTGCAAATATGAGCTTCCTTAACAGTGTGCCACCCAAATGTTGGCTAAACAGTTAGTACTCACCAATAAGTTTTCCTCTCTTATTTCGACTATTAAAGAGTATCTCAACAAGAACTGGCAGGTTTTTATCTCCCACGTATACAGAGAGGGGAATTATGTTGCGGACTACATGGCGAACCTTGCTTTTTCTTTGCCTATTGATGTTACTTTGTACCCTAGTCCACCAATTGGGGCTAGTTCCCTTCTTCTATATGACGCTTACGGGGTTGCTACCCCTCGTTCTGTTTTTCTCTATCTCTTGATTGAGCCCCAATTTATCAAAAAAAAAAAATTTCATGTACAGTCCTCAGCCGATCACCAAGCTCAAATTGCGTACAATTTGCAAAAAGCGTTGTTTTTATTAATTATGTGGTGACTTTGCCTCTCGAACTCTCCTTTCCCCAGAAAGTAGTTTTGCCGAAAGTAGCTTTGCAGATCTGTAAGAAGATCGATGAGAGAAATAAAAATTTAGAAAGGTGAAAAAAAAAAATTGTACGCGGCTGATGATACAGTAACTTTGAACTAAATATATAATCAAGAAAGATGTATGTTGAGTGTAATGTGCTTTTATTCCATACTTTTTCAGAGCCTCCGCATTAGTTTCACCATTTGCTACTGGTTCAGACAAAACCATTTTCTAAGTTGACCCCAGAAACTGGTTTATTCAACAATCTTTCACCAATTTGCTCGAGCTTCTCCAAGTTTTCCTTTGTTGCAATATCAACTGAAGAATCTTCCCCGGATAAGGTGTCATCCTGGGTTAATTTATACGACAGCTATTAGTCATGCATGCATCTACATAATTAGTTTAATTAAGATTAATGTTACAAATTAAACTACCAGCAACTTTATATATAATAACTGATAAGCTTGATTACTTGAATTCTAAGATAGTTTTGTTCAGAATGGAGAGCTCGGAGGACCACAGAAGTATGCAAGTCAACCATATCTGTGCTGGCTTGTGCAAACACATCCACCAATGGAAGAGAACCATTACGAGGTAACCAACCCAAAGTCCAAGAAAGTCAGCTCGTTTTGCTTTGTTAAAATTTCAGAATCATTATACTATATTTTGATTCAAATTGCATCCTCGGCTAATAGGGATTTATTTTATAGCTTATATGTCTATGCCATTTGCATTTTTAAGTTAATCAGGACTAGAAAAATAGCATACTCTGATTAATGTGCTTGTCTTTGATTGGGATTGTATTTACTTTTAATTTTGATGTTAATACTCAAATACAGTCCTATGAAAATCAATATTGAGTGTGTGAAAGTGCTTTGTATATGAGACATCTGAGTGCTTGTTTTAGCTAGAGCGAAAACATCACTTAATTATTGTGTCACTCATTTTGCTCTGCGTTGGTTATTATTGACATCGTGTACTTGGTCGGTGAATGTTTAAAGTCTGATCTTGTTGATTTTTCTGAGTTGTGTTTTACCATTGATATATAGCTTTCTGTGGGACCAGCATTCTAGACGTAGTTCATTCGATAGTTCTGATTCTTTGAAAGGTAGAGGCATGCTTGTTGCTGCCATTATGGATGTTGTCACATCCAATTGTGATGGCTTAGAAAATGTGTGTTTTAAGCCCGCACTGCCAGGAAATGCTGAAACAAGGGATATTGCTGATGTAATTGAGGTGATTGAGGAAGGTGGCATGCATTTTGATGAGCCGCAAAGAGATGAAGACGATGACAATGGTGGAAGAGGAATGAGGGGGATTGGGACTAAAATTCTTGGAGGTACAACCGTTTTAGGGCTTTCAAGAACTAGCAGGCGTATGAAGTTGGGGGATACTGATGATGTTGGAGTAGAATCTGATAGACCTACTCCTAAAACCCTTGCCTTGCTCAATAAGCATGATAGTTCATCATCACAAGCCTTGTCCTCTGCTGTTGTTCCTGGTCTGTGGGATTGACTTGCATTGTCAACATGTCGCTGTGCCTTTTGCTGCCTGGCAATGGCATCAGGAGCTAACAGATCTCGTATTCAAGAATTGGATCAAGATGGGCATGCTGTCATGACCGGTTTAATGGCGCCTGAGAGATCTGTGAAGTGGCATAGGAGTTTGGTAGCTAGGTTGCTGTTGGAAGATCGTGATCTGCCCTTAAATGATTCTGTTTTTGATTGGAGCTCCAGTCTTCTTTCAACTGTTTATCAGGCGAATAAAAATGATGATATTCCTTTGGCTTGGGTGGCTTTATCTGCTTTTTTAGTTTCTATAGAGAGAAACCCTAGGGCGCAAGAGGTAGTAATGGACAGAGGTCTTCAGCTAATAAGAGATGCTGCTAAGCGGACAACAAAGCATATAGAGGTGCAAGAAACATTGGCGAAGGTATTAGATATGATTTCTACTGGGGACATGCGATTATCACTCGAAGAAAGTCAGAAATGGTCTGGCATATTGCTTCCTTGGGTCTTTGGAAAATCATCCTCTGACAATACCCGGTATTCAGCCATAAAAATCCTTTCACGCAATCTTGAAGAGCATGGACATTCTTCAATACCAATTTCTCAGGGATGGTTGGCTGTTACGCTAAATGAAATTTTGGGTTCCAGCAAGACTGCTTCTGCCAAACGTGGCCCACAGCCTAAAAATGATAAAGTGAAGGTATAGTGATTCTTTTCCCTCACTGACTGTGTTTACATTAAAATGATTCTGCATGTTGAAACATTAATCTGGTTCTCAACTTTGAGCAAAATTCGTATTGCGTGGTAGTGAACATTGTTTTCCTGTAATTATTATTATTAAATGTTTAACAATAATATTTAAGACAATAATCAACCCATGTGAAGGAAACGCATACGGGGGGTGTAATTTTCAAATTCATTAAATTATGCGAGAGCCGGCGCTTATATAAAATAACGCTACATTCACAAACAGTTGCACAAACATTTATAATAAACTAGCTGAATAAAAGTATTTCAGGTTCCATGTAATTATTTTCGTAACTACTTTATTCTTCGACCTGTTCATTCAAACCATATGAATAAATGCATGATTGTTAATTTATAGGAAAGAGTTTGTATGATAATTTATGATTAGATTATATTATTATTGTTAAGCAATTTATTTCTTCCCAGGACGTTTATGAGAGGATAACTACCGAAATGGCGGCGGCCCGATAACTCCTCAACGCAGGCCATGGAATTCACGTGATAAAACAATGATTAATATAAGATTATCCGCTTTTTGAAGAGGTTTAACAGTCATGCATGATCACGCAATGGCGAAGAAAATAGAACAAACATAGAAGGTCAATGATTGACATTACCTTGCCTCAATTCGATATGCCAGGCTAATTGCAAACGATCAGAACTTAGGGATTACAAATTGAAAAAAAAAATGAAGAAAAAAGAAGAAAAAGGCAAGATTAGCGAAAGGCAACTCACTTGTCAACTTATCAACATATAATTGGTCTTTGATTCTTTCATAATCATGTTAATGCAACTGCCTGGAGATTAATTGTAATTGGGATATTCTCAAATTCATCATCCACTAGTTATTTGGAACCCAGACCCACGGCTAAATGATATATTTTTGACCTATTCAACATGGTGCTTTTAACCGTCTATTAACATATATTGTACTTCTCTACATGTATATTTTCAATTGCCCTCTTGGGCAAAAATATGTGGTCCAACTCAATCCAAGTCCACGCAACCGAAAGAATTTGGATTAATGTGAATCCATCCGAGAAGCTGCGCATACTGGATCAAAATGTTCAATTAAAAAAATCTATAAGTACCGCGCATGCACTTCCTTAAGGATTCGTACTACTACAACATCATTTCAGCAGAGACACTCAAGTTCAAGGCTCCAAAAACTTCAATTAACTGAACAATCTCCCGCTTTCTTAATCCATATATCCCTGGATCCTTTTTGAATTACCTTGTTAGTTTTTCTAATGGAAATCCAAACTCCGAGATCACCCATACAACCTCCAACTTTTGGTAACCTTGTCACCATTCTTAGCATCGATGGAGGTGGAATTAGAGGAATCATCCCTGCGACTATCCTTGCCTTCTTAGAGTCCGAGCTTCAGGTAGTATAGATTTAGTATGTATTACATTGTCACAACATAAGCATGCATGCATATTATATATGGTTTCATGTATCATTACTTAAGAGATAAGAGTAATGACAGACATCTCAAATTTTTTTATCCTAAATGATATATCATTTATTGATTGACTGGTAATTCTTTATAAAATTTAAGTGAATTAATTATATTATTCATACTAACCAATTAATGATTGTCACATCATTTGGGATAGTCTTTTGGATTAAGAAATTTGGGATGTATAGATTTATAGAGTAGAGTAATAATGATTTTTGTTCGGAAATTTGAACAGAAACTTGACGGAGAGGAAGCAAGAATTGCAGACTATTTTGATATGATTTCGGGAACGAGCACCGGTGGTCTTGTGACGGCTATGCTAACGGCCCCAAATGAGCAAAACCGCCCCCTGTTTGCTGCTAAGGATATCAAGGAATTTTATCTGAATCACTGCCCTAAAATATTTCCCCAATCTAGGTAACAATCTTGATATACATGTGTGGCAAAGAGAAGGGGGGAAAGGAAAAAGAAAAAAAAAAAAAAACCTTTTAATTTCGATTGATATATTTTCCTTATTGTATGTATTACAGTGGCCCCTTTGGTCCTGCTACAAAGCTGATTAAGTCTCTCACTGGGCCAAAATATGATGGCAAATATCTACATCGACTCGTGAAGGAAAAATTAGGAAATAAAAAGCTGCACGAGACATTGACAAACGTTGTGATTCCAACTTTTGACATCAAGAAACTCCAGCCAACTATCTTCTCCAGCTGCGAGGTCCATACATAAAACTTCACCAATATCTCTCCAAAAACAAAAAGCATTAAAATAATTAAGCTCTAACTTGATTGCGTGTATTCCTTGTGGTTTAATTATTAGATGAAGCAAAATCCCAGCCTAGATGCCTCACTTTCCGATATTTGCATTGCAACTTCAGCTGCCCCTACTTATCTTCCAGCCCATACTTTTGAAACCAAAGATTCCACAGGAAAAGTGAGACGTTTTGATCTCATTGACGGTGGCGTTGCCGCTAACAATCCGGTATAATTATATATTTCGATCGATCTTAATTAATTAATTATTGAAAAATTCTCCAATGAGGGAAAACTTATATAATATATGTATAATTTTTCAGACTCTAGTTGCTTTGAACGAGGTAACCAAAGAAATCAATCGGGGAAGTTCTGACTACTATGCAATCAACGCAATGGATTACACTCGGTTTCTGGTGATATCGTTAGGGACTGGTGCGCCAAAAACTGAAGTGAAGTACGACGCCCTTAAAGCAGCTAAGTGGGGTGTGTTGGGTTGGTTGTCGAGTGAAAGTTCGACTCCATTGGTGGATGTGTTCATGCAATCAAGCAGCGACATGACGGACTTTCACATTTCCACTGCTTTTAAAGCCCTTCATTCTGAAAACGGTTATCTTCGCATCCAGGATGATACACTAACTGGAGACCAGGCTTCGGTTGATGTTGCCACTAAAAAGAACCTCGAGAGTCTTGTGGGAATTGGTGAAAGACTGCTGAAGAAACCAGTCACAAAGGTCAATTTCGAAACTGGACTGTGTGAGCCATGTGGTCAGGGTACTAATGACGAGGCTCTCATAAGGTACGTAACTGTTAATCAGTTAGCATGTATCTCAATGCATGTACACTTATACTAATTCATGTTTTTTATTTTATTTATTTAATTTTGCAGACTAGCAGAAGTTCTTTCTAGAGAGAAGCGGATTCGTGACATGAGATCACCACAAGGAAAGGCTGCAAGAGCCACCAATTGAACAATATAAAGTTCATTTAAATGTTGTTAATTGTAGTATTATGTGATAATTAACCAATTTGTCAAAATAAAATTACGGGGAAGACTTATTTTTCATCCTGTACTACCTAGTGATTGTCTCTTTTATTTTTTTCCCCCAATGAAATTTGAATGGGATACGGTGCATGAGACACGGAATTGTAACTCATAATTCTTTGTTCCTTCAATTGTATTTTCAATACAAATATCTATTGTATTTTGACTTTTCCTTTCGGTCATTTATTGTGATTTTTAGATTCTGAAATTTTCACAAAGGAATGACATTACTCCGTTGACTTTGAGATACATGCATGTACACGTATGATTTTCAATTTTTCATTGTAGATAAAGATCGACGTCATGAAAAAGCTTTTCTATTCGCTTTTAATACTTCATTAATGTTGCAACGACTTGGGGTTTTGGGTATTTTTGAAATATTAGGATGCTATGCTAAAAAATAGGGGTCAACAAAATCAATTGATCAGATTGTCGAATAGCTAGCTAACTATGTGCTTATCTTATATATGGTGACAAAATAATTAAATTAATAATATAAGCGCATGAAGTAATGAAAAGGTCTTAGATGCTTTTGAATCATTGTTCCTTATTTATTCAATACTTGCTACTTGAATTTATATATTATTATGATTAATTAAAACATACATATGATAAGGAATGAATGAGAAAGTAGCATAGCGTCCAATACATTTCCTCTTGAAGATTTCTTGCTCCTCCATTAAAAAGAACAAAAATTGGCTTTTGACACTGCGGCTGCTAATTTGTCATGATCCTATAAGAGCACAAACAAACATTACAGAAGTATTTGTAAGCTACCATATTGTATAACATTACATCGCTTTACGGGAAAGAGATTTGAATAATGACTTTTAATAATCATAGCCCATAGGGTTGTTGCAATAATTAAGGTAGAGCAAGTCTAAGCTATCGTATTCGTTGATGATTATTTATATGAAGTGTTAATATATGATATATTTCTACAGACAATTTGCAAGCAGCCCCCCTTTTTTTTTTTTTTTACATTAATTTGTATAGAAAATTTTATTCTTTGCATCAAAGCTCTTTTGTATAAATATTAACCAATTGCCACTACTTATTATTAAATCTCTTATTCTCTTGCAAATCTATTATAATCTCTCATCTCAAATGAATTGGTACTGTTTTTTTTTTTTTTTAATTGTTCACTTTCGCTAAAATTGTAAATAAAATGATCTATAATATAAGTTAAAATTGTAAATGAGTAATACATAAAAAAAAAATATCTATTGTTTTGTTTTTGTTTGGCAAGGGAGGAGCTACGTACGCTCCCAGCTGGCTGGTGCAATGGTGTGTTTGCGAGAATTGTTGTTTTTTTAAAACCTTAATACATTGGTAATTTATTAAGATTTGATAGCAAATAATACAACATATTAATGAGGACAAATAAAATAAGCCTCACATCACATAGAGGCATTGAAGAAAAGTAATAACGCAAGAAAATCAAAACAAAGAACCAAAAGCAATACAAGTCAACGAAATTAATCTGTAATGTAGAAATCCATTGGCTTCTTTAGAGAGAATACGAGAATTGTTTTATTCCACTTTCGGTACACATTTGTTCTCTGCTTCCACTGGATGCATTATTGCGCCAACTACTCCTTTCAAGGTTTAATTTGATTCTGGATCGATTACCTACTCCTAGTGACAAACACAGATCGTCAACCAATATGACCCAAATTAGTAGTGATGTTTCGGTGAAGGATCAACCTCGTCTTCAAAATTATACACACACCAAAGCGGTTGTGCTTCACTTGGGGATCAACTTTAATTTAGTCCTGATTTTGACCGTTTCATGAGTCGCACATTTTCAAGCAGTGGAAGAACTCGTAAGTTTAAACAAAAAGAAAAATGGAACTGATAAGGAAGAATTAATATACTGTAGTTGAGGCTGAAACTCCGTGAAAGCTGCAGGTATATATAGAGAGAATTCTCAACTTCACTACTCCACCTGTGGGATATTCGTATTCACCTTCCTTTTCTTGAAGAAATAATAATAATAATAATAATAATTTTATTTGTTGCATGAAATAAATAACGAAACATATATAAATTTGATGTAGACTCCTCAGCCGACCACCAGGGTCGAATTATGTACAATTTACAAATAGCCTTGTGTTTGTTAATTATGTGGTGATTTTGACTCACGAGGTCTCTCCTCTCCTCAGAAAGTAGTTTTGCAAATCTGTAAGAAGATTGATGAGAGAAATAAAAATTTAGAAAGGTGAAAAAAAAAGAAAATGTACGCACGCAGCTGATGATACAGTAACTTTGAACTAAATATATAATCCAGAAAGATGTATGTTAGGTGTAATGTGCTTTTATTCCATACTTTTCCAGAGCCTCCGCATTAGTTTCACCATTTGCTACTGGTTCAGACAAAACCGTTTTCTAAGTTGACCCCAGACACTGGTTTATTCAACACAATCTTACACCAATTCGCTCGAGCTTCTCCAAGTTTTCCTTTGTTGCAATATCAACTGAAGCATCCTTCCCAGATAAGGTGTCATCCTGAGTTATTTATTTTAAACGACAAACATTGGTCATGCATGCATCTACATAATTAGTTTAATTAAGAGTAATGTTACAAATTAAACTAGCAGCAACTTTATATATAATAATTGATAAGCTTGATTACTTGAATTCTAAGATAGTTTTGTTCAGAATGGAGAGCTCGGAAGACCACAGAAGTATGCAAGTCAACCATATCTGTGCTGGCTTGTGTAAACACATCCACCAATGGAACAGAACCATTACGCGGTAACCAACCCAAAGTTCCCCATTGAATTAACTAATTTAGATTAATCACATATTTCATAGTATATATGTTAAAAGTTAATTAATATGCAGCGCAGCTGGCAATAGTGTTACTTAATCAATTACTTACCCCCTTTGAGGGAAGATTTAGGGCAGTGTTACTTTCGAGATAAAATGGTTTGATATCCTTGGCAGCAAATGTTGGTGAATTTACGAATTTTAAGAATATGGAGGCAAAGAGAACAAAGAAAATTTCTTTTGATTTGAGACGTGTTTGCACACTTTCCTTTAAGGTTTTATTTGTCCTCACCAATCTTGGTTTGCTATACAGTTTTAATGGCAAATTACCCCCAAGATATATCAAATCCTAAATACAATATCTAGCAAATAAGATTATATTTCCGGAACATGTATGAAACTTGCAAAATCTGATAATAATCTAATTGTTTTTCTTTCTTTAATAAAGAAGATGTTTATTTGAAAGAATACCACCATTGGAAATGGTACTTCTTCAAAAACACTCTTTAGGTTTGAATTTGCATCGATTGACAATTGAAATTTCCAAGCTTGCTAACCATTTTTCCAGTTGACGACAAAACACGCTCTATGAAAGTAAACGGTTAGCCGTTTTTCTCATTAACGGTGAACCGTTTTATTCCAGAATGTCAAATAAGTTGCTCTCTATAAATAAACGGTTAGTCATTTTCGTCAAACGGTTAGCCGTTTTCTTTATGACAGAAAACATGCTCTCTAGAATTAAACAGTTAGCTGTTTTCTCCAAACGGTTAGCCGTTTTCTTTAGAACAGAAAACATACTTTCTGGAATTAAACGGTTAGTTTTTTTCTCCATAAACGGCAAACCGTTTTCTTCCAGAATATCAAACCAAAAATTTAAAAATGTTACAATCTCTCTAACAGCAAAAGGGGACGATTGTTTTGGTTTCGAGCAGTTAACATGGAGGTCATTAGACCACCGGTGCTTGTCTCAGCAATGTAGTCTGTGAGTCTAGCATCCTCACTATCCAGCTCCTGCGGGCCAGTTCTCACATTAAATTGATGCTTTGATGCATGCCAAATTAAAGTAAGTAATTGAATGTGTATAATAAATGATTTCAATTAATTGATTTGATAAAATTAAACCTTAAGCTGTTTTCCAAGGAAAGCAACAGTAGTAGCAGATAAAGTTACATTATTAATATGTACCTTACAACATATTATGTAAATAATGTAAGATAACAAATTTCCATCTCTAAACTCTTTGCAAATTGAAATACTGGTTGTTGGATTTGATTTCTATCGATACTAAAGCTTTTCGAGGCAGACATCTAATTATTTTTCTGGCATCAACAACACGTCCAAGCTAAAGACAGTGATACAATTGTCACTTCTTTTCCAAAGTAAAGTAGTGGTACCACTTGACTAAGGGCTCTCACTTTTACCATTACTAGCTGCTCCAGCTGTTTTGCTTTGACCTTTGCTCACTATACTTGGAATTTTTGCTCTAAAAATATAATTGGGAGTATTGTTTATGTTATGTATAATATTTATTATACAGAACATATTATTATATTAATTGGGTTAGTAAGGGTATATTGGGGACGTTTAGATGGATTTCTTGAATAAAATTTTAAATTTTAAATTAAGAGTGAGTTTAATGGGTATAGTGAGTGGCTTGATAGATTCAAATAGTTCCATTCATTCAAAATCCTTATAAAACTTTTTTTAAAATTTTATTTCTTAACATACCCTCTATTTAATTAATCAAATATAAATTGACATATTAAAATTAACCTTCCAATAAAATTTTGAGTGGGACTATTGACACCCTCTAAATACCTCTTAAAACCCCTTTAATTATTATACAATTTTAACCTTTATTAAAATTACATAATAGGATAATTTATAATTAAACTCCACTCAAAAGTTAAATAATTTTTTATTTTAGAAATTAAAAAGGTTGTTTTTTTTAATTTCAGGTGAGGAACTTACCACTAATGGCTACAATAGAAATAAAGAAACCCCCCCTTTTTTAAATGGAAGAAATCTGGTTGTTGAAATGAGTTTTAATAATAAAAATTAGAGAATGAGATTTACACAATAAATTTTACTTAAGGGTATGTTTATTATTGATAGAGGTATTAAAAGAATTTTATAATTTTTTAAACTATTATAATGGAGTTAATTAAGAAAAAAGGTGTTAAGAGATATTTAGAGGGGTGCCAATAGTCCCACTCGAAAATTTTACCAAAGAATAGTTCTTTAAATTTTTATTTATAAAATATCTACAGGTCCTAAAAATCTTAATTTCTATTTTCAAAACCCTAAATTGTTATAATCTTTTTTAAAAAGATTTAATTAAAATATAAATATAAATTAAGAGATGAAGTGATTAAATTTTTTTTTATTAAAATAATGCTTCATTTAAGTGTTTAATTCAATTTTTATTTAGAATAAAAACTTATTAATCTTTATTTATTTTTATAATTCTAATTTTTTTTTTTAAAAAGTGTTTTATAAAAAATTTTGGGTGGTGTAAAAACGCATAGCCATTGCCGGAGTTCAATAGTCTATGCCGCTCTTACAAGGTTCGCGTCTTCTCCCTCCTAAAAAGTTCCATTTCATAGACGGTCCACAGCGTCTATCGACATTCGTACTTGCCGTACAAATCGCGAAATTTCCTCCCGCCATAGACGCCCTGTAGGCTTTATACTTGCACGCAACACACAAGAAACAAACAACCCAACATAAATCAAGGACTCGGAAGAATATTCTTTCTTTATCTTTTCGATAAAGTATTTGACCACCATGCAACTCTAAATAAAATTAAAAAAGAAAAAAAAAACACAATGCTCCGTCTCTGTTTGATACGCCGCCGTTTCCACCGCTTTCCTCTCAATCGCCACATTTCTTCTTCTTCTTCTCCTCCAAACGCGACCGAATCCTCCTCTAACAAACTCAAAAATCCCCAACATGCCCCTCAACCTCCACCTCCATCGCTTTCTCCACAAGTTATCGAAAACCACCTCTCTCCTCATTCCACAACCACCTCACTCTCCCGAAATTCCATATTTGCCCTCTCCGCCACCCTCCTATCTGCGATCATTGCCTCTGTCGCCATCCTCTCCAGCGATCGTCACGACGACAATAATGATAGAATCACGACCACTATTTACTCAACGGTTGAGAACACAATTTACAAGTCAAACGAGTCGTTTAGAAGAGTTGTTCACCACGTTAAGCAAACAGGCGTCGCGGCTTCGGTGCTATGGCAGTCTCTGACTTCGGTGTTATCCAGTGCGAACCACGAGGTGAGGGCTGGGTTTGAGTTGAGGGTTGCGTCGCTTTTGGCGGATATCTCGGCGGCTAATGCGGCAAGGAGGGCGGCGATTGTTGATGCGGGTGGCGGGAAAGTTGTTGATTGGTTGTTGGAGACGGTGGCATTTGGAAACGACGGGTGTGGGACCCAAGCCGAAACGGCGAGGGCACTTGCTTACTTGATTGCCGACCCTGATGTCTCTAAGGACGTGTTAGGGCGGCCTCGTGCCGTCCCTAATTTGCTGAGGTTTATTTTTTCCTGTCAACCAAAGTCCAAGAAGGTCAGTTCGTTGCTTTGTTAAAATTTCAGAATCATTATACTATATTTTGATTCAAATTGTATCCTTGGCTAATAGAAATTTATTTTATAGTTTATACATCTATGTTATTTGCATTTTAAAGTTAACCAGCGCTAGAAAAATAGCATACTGTGATTAATGTGCTTGTCTTTGATTGGGATTGTATTCATTTTTAATTTTGGTGTTAATACTCAAATACAGTCCTATGAAAATCAATATTGAGTGCTTGAAAGTGCTTTGTATATGAGACATCTGAGTGCTTGTTTCAGCTAGAGCGAAAACATCACTTAATTATTGTGTCATTCATTTTGCTCTGCATTGTTTATTATTGACATCGTGCGCTTGGTTAGTGAATGTTTAAAGTCTGATCTTGTTGATTCTTCTGAGTTGTGTTTTACCATTGATATATAGCTTTTCTGTGGGAGCAGCATTCAAGACGTAGTTCATTCGATAACTCTGATTCTTTGAAAGGTAGGAGCATGCTCGTTGCTGCCATTATGGATGTTGTCACATCCAACTGTGATAGCTTGGAAAAGGTGTGTTTTAAGCCAGCACTGCCAGGAAATGCTGAAACAAGGGATATTGCCGATGTTATTGAGGTGATTGAGGAAGGTGGCATGCATTTTGGTGAGCCGCAAAGAGATGAAGACGATGACGAAGGTGGAAGAGGAATGAGGGGGATTGGGATTAAAATTCTTGAAGGTACAACCGTTTTAGGGCTTTCAAGAACTAGCAGGCTTATGAAGTTGGGGGATACTGATGATGTTGGAGTAGAATCTGATAGACCTACTCCTAAAACCCTTGCCTTGCTCAGTAAGCATGACAGTTCATCATCACAAGCCAATTTGTCCTCTGCTGTTGTTCCTGGTCTGTGGGATGACTTGCATTGTCAACATGTCGCTGTGCCTTTTGCTGCCTGGGCATTGGCCAATTGGGCAATGGCATCAGGAGCTAACAGATCTCATATTCAAGAATTGGATCAAGATGGGCATGCTGTCATGACTGCTTTAATGGCGCCTGAGAGATCTGTGAAGTGGCATGGTAGTTTGGTGGCTAGGTTGCTGTTGGAAGATCGTGATCTGCCCTTAAATGATTCTGTTTCTGATTGGAGCTCCAGCCTTCTTTCAACTGTTTCTCAGGCGAGTAAAAATGATGATATTCCTTTGGCTCGGGTGGCTTTATCTGCTTTTTTAGTTTCTATAGAGAGAAGCCCTAGGGCACAAGAGGTAGTGATGGACAAAGGTCTTCAGCTAATGCAAGATGCTGCTAAGCGGACAACAAAGCATAAAGAGGTGCAAGAAACATTGGCAAAGGTTTTAGATATGATTTCTACTGGGGACATGCGATTATCACTCGAAGAAAGTCAGAAATGGTCTGGCATATTGCTTCCTTGGGTCTTTGGAAAATCTTCCTCTGACAATACCCGGTATTCAGCCATAAAAATCCTGTCATGCATTCTTGAAGATTACGGACCTTCTTCAATACCGATTTCTCAGGGGTGGTTGGCTGTTATGCTAAATGAAATTTTGGGTTCCAGCAAGACTGCTTCTGCCAAACATGGCTCACAGCCTAAAAATGATAAAGTGAAGGTATAGAGATTCTTGTCCCTCACTGACTGTGTTTTCATTAAAATGATTCTGCATGCTGAAACTTTAATCTGGTTCTCAGCTTTGAGTATAATCCTTATTGCTTCTATGACTAGAATGCGGCTTCTTTACTCTTGATTTCCTCTCCAATGATCAAAACTGTTTCTTAAATTTTGCAGACTCAGATTGATCAGTCGAACATCATTTTTGCTACACAGACTGCTAATCAATTATCAAGTGCTGTTGTTAATCTGGCTAGAAAGCAATTGGTTACAACCACTGATGCTGATGAAACTTTCCCACTGTTGGATCTTCTTTCTCTGGAACCTTTTACAGGACCATTAAAGAATCTCAAGAAAGATACTGCATCTAAATTTGATGCTACTGATTCTGCCCTGGCAACCCTTAAAGGGATCAAAGCACTTACAGAAGTTTGTTCTGAAGATTCAATATGTCAAAAGAAATTGTCCAATTTTGGGATCTTGTGCTTGCTAAGACGCTTTCTGTTACATGATGATTATGAGAAACTTGCTGCTATGGAAGCTTATGATGCTTCAAGAGCTGTAGAGGCTCAAAAGAGGACTTCAGATGATCCTGATGAATCATCTGATTCAGATGGAAATAATCCATCTAGTGTTCGAGTTCCACCTACATCTCATATTCGGAAGCATGCAGCTCGACTGCTAACTGTCCTTTCACTCCTCCCTGAAATCCAGAAAGCTGTTATGGCAGATGAAATTTTGTGTAAATGGCTCGAGGATTGTGCTAATGGAAAGATCCAAGGTTGTAATGACCTTAAAACACAAAGTTATGCTAGGGCCACACTGTTAAATGTATCTTGCAATCAGCAAGCTAGAAGAGACTCTTCAGATTCAGATGATGGTGTTCATGACAGTGGTATAGCATACAGAAACAGAAGCTGTCCGCGTTATGATGACATGATATTTTTAATTAATCCTGAACTGCCCCACTGGAAGTGTCCTGATGATAAACATCGAGACAATGTTCAGAGGAGTAAGTCTTCTGTTGGTAAGACTGATTTTAATAGTCCATCTACACCTGAAACTGAAGCTTCAAATGTTGGTGACTCATGTAGCTCCATTGATGAATCACAGAACAGCTCACAGTCTGTGGTTCCCCTGGTAGACATTGTCTTTATTCATGGCCTGCGTGGTGGGCCCTATAAGACTTGGCGCATTTCTGATGACAAATACTCAACTAAGTCAGGTTTGGTTGAGAAGATTGATCAGGAAGCTGGGAAGTTTGGAACATTTTGGCCAGCTGAATGGCTTTCAGCTGACTTCCCTCAAGCTCGCATGTTTACTCTTAAATACAAGGTTTGTTTTAAGAATGCAGCGTCCTCATGCATTGGGATCTCCACTTGATTTGAAGTTTCTTAATTCAGTTCTATGTTCGGTCCATCACATTAATACACATCTAACCCCTAATTTACATTGTATGCAGTCAAATCTTACACAATGGTCTGGTGCTAGCCTGCCTCTTCAGGTTTGGATTGATGAATTAAAAGCTACTGGCTTATAATGTATTACCATTCACCATCTGAGAATGTTTTGGTTTGAATTTAATTTATGTTTAAATGCTAAACTTCTATTTCATGAACTTGATCAGCTTGTTATTGAACCTCTGTGGTTGTTGACTTGAAAGATTTGGTTGTCCGAGTTAGGTTGATTTTTAATGTTGTCTGGTTGATTAGCTGTTCTGACATAGTTACTTAAACTTGTAAATATCATGGTTGAAATGTGTAGGAAGTCAGCACCATGCTACTGGAGAAGCTTGTTGCTGCAGGCATTGGAAGTCGTCCTGTTGTTTTTGTGACACACAGGTTGCACTACTTGATTGTTATAAGTTCTCTTCTAGCACTTAACAATTTTTTTTTTTTAATTTTTGGATAAAAAATTTCTTATTCTTTTGGTTTATATACAATGCATTGCTTGCCCTTTCTGCAGCATGGGAGGCCTGGTTGTCAAGCAGATGTTACATAAAGCGAAGACTGAAAATATTGATAATTTTGTAAAGAACACTGTTGGCCTTGTATGCTTCACTTCTTCATTTAGTAATTGGATTCTTACTTGACCATTCTATAAATTTTTAATATTGACTTGTATAAGTTGGATATTGTATCATGATTTTAGGTGTTTTATAGCTGCCCACATTTTGGAAGCAAACTTGCAGACATGCCTTGGCGAATGGGCCTTGTCCTTCGTCCAGCACCAACTGTTAGTTCAAGATCTTCAATAACTTAAGCTATTGTTTTATTAATACATAATTGTTGGTTATCTATATATTTCTTTTTTATGCATAAACTGATGCATTTCTTCTTCTTGTTTTTTCTCAGATAGGGGAGTTAAGAAGTGGTTCTTCAAGATTGGTAGAACTCAATGATTATATCCGTCACCTTCATAAGAAAGGGGTGCTTGAAGTCCTTAGTTTTTGTGAGGTAACGTATCTGCAGTTCTTCATCCCAGAAAATTTACTACCGTCTGTGTGGACATGCACGCCATCATGTGTATGTTTTTCTTAGGAAGGTTTACAGACTTTTTTTTTAATTATTATTTGCAGACCAAGGTAACTCCAATTGTTGAAGGTTACGGAGGATGGGCATTCCGAATGGAAATTGTGCCTATTGAATCAGCATATCCTGGATTTGGGGATCTTGTTGTAAGTGTGGTTTAATTGAATTTATGGATTTGCATTTTTCAAAAGATTTTGTGAATGCACTTTCTCAAATAAGATGGATAATTGAGTTCACATTTATAGACCAAATGTCATAGCAGTTATGTAGCGCGTAAATCTCCAAGACTTAATTAGTTACAGGGGTTGAGTGGGCAGAACCCAGCTTCTTTTACCTAGTCTAGAATAGCAGAAAAATATAGTTGAATGTTTGCAAATCTTCATAAAAACCCTTGTATTGCTTAACTTTGTTTCTTTGTTTTGTTTGAAACAGGTATTAGAGTCAACAGATCATATAAATTCATGCAAACCGGTTAATCGAACTGATCCTTCATATACAGAAATATTAGAATTCTTGCGTAAGCTGAGAGCCCATTATACATGAGGAGATGCTTCACAATTCCTCCCCTGTTGATTCTTTACCTCCTTGATCAAGCTAGATTTTTGAGCAGGTCTCTGATTCTGGTGGGTTATTGGGAACAAATGTTGGTGCTCAGGGTCAGGTTATAGGATTGGTGTGGCCTTTGGATCCAGATAAATTACCTGCTTAGATTGATTGCAGAAGTGAGCTTGCACCTGTATTATTTTTTGTACTTCATCTCTCAGCTCTGCTTGTTTTTCCTGAAAGCTGTACATTAATGTTTCCACCCTCTCCGGTTCAGTTTTATATGTAGAATGTAGATAAGGCCTTCACACTAGGTTTTAAAATGTTGTACATGCTGTGCAGCAAAGAGGAAAGTGAGAGAAAAGGTATCACTGATTGTTGATGTTTAGTTGTTCTGTGCTTTTCATTTACTTCTTTTTTATAACAGAATTTCGAGAGACCGGGCCCATTTCCGCAATCATGCCCTGGAGATCAAAGATTATTCTTTTCCTAATTTCACGAAATGTAAAATGTGGTAACATCGATTGGGTAGCTTTTTTTTTTTTTTTTTAAGTTGAACTATTGACACCTCTCTAATCTCTTGATAAAACTCTAGTTTTAGTTATATTCATTTTATTTTCTGAAAATGTCTCTTTTTTTAGATATACTTTTCTAAGTTCTCAATTTTCATTTGATTTGTTCTATTGTTAAAACTCAAAGTATTATTGTGATTTTTTTTCATTATTTTCAATTTTATTATTATCCTACACATAAATTAAAAAGTTATATGAGTGATAAATTTTTTAGTGTTAATCATTGGCTGAAATTACGCATATTTTAAATTATAATTTTGAAGTAATTTTAAGTATAAAAATATTTAATCAATAAGGAATCAAAAGAGAATAATTGATTATTTTAAATTTGTACAATTTATTTTAGTTAGATAGGAAGTAACATATATATATATATATATATATATATATATATATATATATATATATATATATATATATATATATATATTTTAAAGGGTTGATTATGAATTAAGTAATTTGTTAGAAAAAAATTTATTTGTGTTTAATTTTTAATTGTCTTTAATTATAATTTTATTTAAAGGGAATTTTGTAAGAATAATGCAGGGTGCCAATAACTGGGCTCTTTTTTAGATTAATGTATGGACTAAAGAAATCGGAACTGAAACCCACAATGTAAATGGGCCATTTTGCTAGCCCAGTGACAACATTAACATAGTCCTTTTTAGCTACAAAAGCAGCGGAGTGTTCCTGCTCCCATCTGACGAGATTAAAAAAAAATGTCGTCGTTATGGTCTTTGGCGCCGTGTAAAATCACATTATGGGAGCATAGTCCTGTTCATCCATCTCGTTTAAGTTTGAAGCTGGTGATTTCAAATGCAAGCGAAAACAAGAATCACTCGCTACCCCTGGAGTTGTGCTGCTGTGATTCCTCAGATTCAACGGCTGTGATTGGAAGCACGAGTAATACTAGTGCTCCGCCAGTGATGCGAAAGAAAAAAAGGGTGAGGTACAGGAGGGAGTATCCAGGAGAGAGCAAAGGTATCACTGAAGAGATGAGATTTGTGGCTATGAAACTCCGTAACTTAAAGGGCAAAAAATACCCTTCTTCTCACAATAGTAAGAGTGACTGCGAGGATTCATCAAACGACGACGTAGAACAAGAACAAGAAGTAAAGCAAGATAATGATGGAGAGACATGGAAACCCAGCACGGATGGGTTTGTTAAATACTTGGTTGATAGCCAGCTTGTCTTTAACACTATAGAGCGCATTGTTGATGATTCCAATGACGTGGCTTGTAAGTTTTATTTATTTATTTTCTTACTTCCCAAAAAATTTGGCATACGTATTTGTGCAGTGTTGTTATTTCTATTCATTTTTTAGGTCTAAGAAAGTGATAAAGATATTTCAAATTTACATACATTCACTGATGATGGATTTTGTCACAAATCTGGGGTTTTGAATGCTGCTTTTATAACAGATAATTGGATTATCGAGCTAATTCTTTTGTCATTTTTCTATGAGTGGTTGTGAAGAAATTTACGAACAAATTTACATTTTAGAGTTTATGGGTTTAGATTTTGTCGTTGCAATTTTTTCCTCGACATGTAATAACCAACTTTTTGCTTCGTACTCCTTTCTAAATTAAGCTTTGTGAATCATCTTTTTATGACATGAAAGTTTCTATTGTCAATGGTTCTGCAAAAGAAATGAAATTGTCAAAGGGTGCTGGGGTTGCCGGCGATGGCCCTCCGACGCTAAGTCAGCATGTCAAATTTTGATTATAGAGAGAGAATTTAAAGAGAGAAGGACAGCATTTCGTTACCCCTCTTTTCTCCTTCCTTTTGGTGTGGGACGTTCTGATCATTATATAGGCAATTTGATTCATGAGGTGGAGGTGTTATCATGACACGTGGCATTGTTTTAATGACAAGTGTGTGCAAAACTCATGCATGAAGACACCTGTCATTACGTGTTAAGATTGCTCATTGACAAGTCTTCTTTGAACACTTGTCATGATTTCGAGCTCTTCGTTGGACTCAAGCACTTCAACTCTTATGTTGGTTCCTCGTAAAGAGGATTAGTTTTATGGCATTTCGTATGCATGTAACCTTTGTAGAATGTTATTTCCGATGCTGAAAATCTAGGTCATTACTCGTAGAAAATGGACCTAAGTCATTCTTTATAATGAATAGACTTAGGTCGCTTTTGTAGAAACTGACCTTTAGCGCTTTGTCGAAGAGTTGCCCTTTGGGCGTTTTATTCAAAATGGATCTAGGTCCTTCTTTATGAAGAGTGGACCTAGGTCGCTCTTTGTAGAAAATGGATCTAAATTACTTTTTGTATAAACTTACCTTTAGAGCTTTACCGAAGAGTTGCCCTTTGGGCGTTTTATTCAAAATGGACCTAGGTCCTTCTTTATGAAGAGTGGACCTAGGTCGCTCTTTGTAGAAAATGGATCTAAGTTACTTTTTGTAGAAACTTACCTTTAGCGCTTTACCGAAGAGTTGCCCTTTGGGCGTTTTATTCAAAATGGACCTAGGTCCTTCTTTATGAAGAGTGGACCTAGGTCGCTCTTTGTAGAAAATGGATTTAAGTTACTTTTTGTAGAAACTTACCTTTAGCGCTTTGCCGAAGAGTTGCCCTTTGGACTTTTTATTTAAAATCGACCCGGGTTACTACTTATTGGGCCTATACTCATGTGGCCTTCTTTTTGTTGTCTTTGGGGCTTATTATAATTTTGGTACAATAGATTTGATTAACCATTTGGTTATCTCCCGTTGATTCTCTTGCTAAATGAACTGTTTGCGATCTATCAAGTGCTTCTATAATGTGCTTGGAATCTCAAGTGTTTATTTTATTACAGATGCCTATTTCAGAAAAACTGGATTGGAACGATCAGAAGGAATTTCAAGAGATTTAGAATGGTTTAGTGAGCAGGGTATTATAATTCCAGAACCCAGCACTCCAGGAGTTTCGTATGCCAAGTATTTGGAGGAACTTGCTGAGAAAAGTGCCCCATTGTTCTTATCTCATTTCTACAACATCTACTTTTCGCATGTAGCTGGTGGGCAAGTAATTGAAAGACAGGTATGTACAAACTCTTCTGGTTGAGATTGCTTGAAATTTCTATGTAAGTCAAAAGAATTTTGAGGGGAATAAGTATCCAAAATTACATTTTTCTTGCAAATGGTGTATTTGTTTGATTATTTACTTCCAAATTTGGGGCAACTGCTTCATTGATGGTTGGTCTCTTTTGCCCTATAATTTTTCGGAAACTTATCCTGATGAAAAAAAATAGACTTTTCAGAATCTTCAAGACACAAAAATTGTGTGTCCTGTCTAACCCTTGTCATTAGAAAGGAATTCATTTCCATGTCAATCGTGGAAATCTGTAGAATTATGAAGGCGCTATTGATTATTGTCTTTAATTAAAGCTAAATATTATTGTAATAATTTTAATTAAACAGAAATATCATTGCAATTCGGTATATGATTAAAGTTTTTATATTCGCAAATAACACCTATTGCTGTGTTTGATGCCCTCTATCTGTTTCAAAACATGATGCTTTTGGATGTATCCACTGATTATCTTTTCTCTAATAGCCTGATCAATGCATCTTGACGTTGGAGTGTGGAGACGCAAGATTTTGCATTAAACATGCTTCATAAGCATGTCAAACTGGGGAGATTTTTTCTGGAATCAAATTAAAACCTCAACTCTTCCTTTTTTCGCTTATATCTCTAGGTATCTGAGAAGATCCTAGATGGAAGGAAGCTTGAAGTCTACAGATGGGAGGGGGATCCAGAAGAGATGTTGAAAGATGTCCGTGAGAAGCTCAACATGCTCGGAGAGGTGTGCTTGAGTCTGCCACGTATTGACTTGCTTTATGTTTCAACATGACATTGCTTGATATTCATTGTTGAATGTTTTGTATTACTTTCAATGCAGCACTGGACTCGAGATCAGAAAAACAAATCCTTGAAAGAAGCGGCAAAGTCATTCAAGTTTCTGGGCCAGATAGTTCGCTTGATCATCTTGTTATAACCACAGTCATTTCTGTTTAACAACTCTGAAAGTTTGGCCAAGGTAAGGCTTCTTTTTAATTTTGGCATGCTCACTTAATTCACAAGCAGACTCCTGCATATATTTTTCAATGGCAACTTATTCTCTGTTATGTTGCTTTTTGGCACTCCCTCTTGTATTAACTCCACTATCTTTAGAAAGTCGCTCTGTTATTCTCTACTATGGAGCAATCTAGTCATGGTATTCAAAGCCCTCCAGTTTGATGCTTAAGCAACCTGTCACGACTCATGAATTTAATAACAGCATACTCAATTATGACATAAATATAGATTCAATAGCATTGGGGTGCCCAACTGCCCATTATATCATTGAATTATTGTATGTTTTGGTAACTTAACAATTCCCCCACTTGCTAAATAAAAAAGCTCCATTTCTGTTGCTCAAAATTTTAAATTTGATAATTCATTTTAGAGATGATGAGTGGTTGCTTTTTCAGCTGTTCAGAAGCAGCATATTCCAGCTTTGGACCAGCTCAGCAGTCATCTTCATGGTGCCCTGCTTATCAAATAATCAGGACCAGTGGAAAGAGCACTTTCTCTAAACACACAACAAAATCAATGTATTCTTCTAGTAAGATAATTATACATTCATTATTCTCAATCTCATTAAAGGGTCGCCGCCAGAATGGAAGCAGCATTTGCATTGTTGAGATTTCACACTTGACCTCCCAATTTTTACGGTGAAATCATTGTGAGTTACTTGCGACTGCCGCTCATGAAACTCTTGGTATCTGAAATCTACTAAAAATAGGTCACCTTGGCTTTATCAATCAAATGCTCAGCTGCTGCTGTTCTGCCCTGTTAGCTATTGGATACTGGCCGTTTTGAGATCAAAGCCAAGTAGCCAATGGCCGAAACACTCCAAACTACAGATGAAGAATGCTTTTGCTTATTAAAGAAATTTGAAACAAGAAACAGTGGGAAGCACACAAACGCATTAACACAAAGCAAGCAAAGGTCATCTTTTATGTTTTTCAGCGTCTTCCTTTTGTCGATTACTACTTTATGTTTTACAAGCACTTATTTTCTAGTCCTCCACAAGACAATGCAAACGCAACATCGCACCGATTCCTATAAAAATATCTTGTGGACTAACAGTAGAATCATTTTAATGATAATTCCTTCACCTAAAAGTTAAAATTACCTTTAATTTTAGATAATCCATCTTAATATTTTTGAAATTTTATTAGAACATCTACTATGAAAACTTTTTCATAGAATTGGAACCCACTACTGTTGTTGTTGTTGTTGTTGTTGTTATTATTATTATTATTATTATTATTTAGCTTAACTTCAGTCTAATGCTCTCTCCATGTATGTGAATGGAATTCGAATTTCAGACCCTCTATTTCAACACAAAATTATACTAGCTCAACTAAATGGCGCCCACACCATACGCCCACTATTGATTAGTAATTGAGTTCAAAAGTAATAGATTTAATGTTGAAAAAAATTTCAAAATAAATGGTGTTTTGTTGTAAAGACATATCTAAATAAATTGCGTCTTATTGTAAAGACATGTTTAAATAATTGTGCTTTATAAAAAAAAAATATCTTTTCACTTAAAGATATAACTTTTTATAGTGACATTTAACTTGGAGATGTATCATTTCATATGTTAACATTTCATTTGAAATGGTAATGGTTCAATTTGGACCATTGATTAAAATTAAATCTTGATCCAATGGGCATGAAAGATGATAACCCAAATGAAGGGGCACGAGTATATTTATAAATAGAGATCGTGTTTAAGTCATTTATATATGAAAAATAATGATTCCACACCACTCCTTTCTGATCTCTCTTTTCTAAAACGAGTTTCATCACAAAACACTCATTTTTTGTGCATTAAATATCCAATATATTATTTTCTACATGAACAATATATTGTCTCTTGGTAGGCTTGTAGCATTCAATAATATTTTAGTTTACTTTCATCGATTTATAACACAAGCAAACAAACAAGTGCTTCGTTGTATCTTAGAGACGTATTTGTTTAACTCATGTGCATCACTCAATTGGTGGAGGTAAATAACGTCTTAAGGAAAACAATATTTATAACGTGCTTTGAAGTGCACATTATTTTCTGCAATTTACCTATTACTATTATTTTATTCTTACGTAAAGAGTTATAAACACGTTACTTTACATAATAAAATTCCATCATTATTATTGTAATTCTCTACATTTTTCATTCCCCACAATTACATACACAAACATTTAAGGGGTTATAATTCTAGCTATTAATATTGCATCATTAAGACATAAAAAGATGATTTTAAGTGCCCTTCAAGATTTTTACCATTTTCGACCTAATGCAGAGCCTCAGTTCATAGAGTATGAGTTTCTGTTAAATTACCAAAAAAATAAAATAGAAAAAATTATGAGTTTCAAGAATAGAAACAAGTTGGCTGACGGCAATGGCAATGGCATGAGAGGCAGCTGCTCCTTTAAGAGAATGACAGTTTTTGTTGATCTACTTTCTACGCTTGTGTGATTGAAAAGAATAAAGAAATAGATTGTAGGCTGAGAAAAGAAGCCGGAGTGAAAATAAGAAATCTATTAGGGTATATATATATATAAAGTAAAAGAAACTGGGAGACTAGAGCGAGGAGGCCTTAAATGATGTCGTTTTTCACGAGGAATGGCTCTGTTGTATTTAAGGGCTCCTCCTTTTTTAGCTTTTGCTCTGAAAATGAGAGAAATGGGAAGCTGAAAAGGAACCAGCTATAAGATGCCAATGCCATCTTATCTTCCTTTCTTGCCCTGTTTCCTGAAAGAATGGCTGAAACTATTTGTTACTTCAACAAGGTAAGTTGAGCAGCAAGTTTCATTCCAAAATCATTATGAATTAATAACGTCACGTTTTTATTTTGAGGGATGAAAAAAAAATGCACACGTTTGACTTGGACCACTTGCTAGTTACTACAAATATCGAACTGCCCGCTAGTTGTAATATGCATGCTTTGATCTGGTATTTTCAAGCGAGACCATTTCTTTCGCCTTGTTTTTCTCAATATGTAGAAAAGAAAAAAAGGTGAAACCCAGTAATCGTTTCATTTTTATCTGCTTAATTTTGATTTTTATTTTCATGGAGGTTTTATATGGAAGTACAGGTATGTACTACGGCCATTAATAATTCTCTTTTAAAATTTCATGCTGTCAGAATCATGTATATTGTTTCGTCATTGGCATCTTCATTAGAAAATAACATATGGGTAATGTAATATTTGAATTACGATTTACAGGAAGCATTGGTGATAAAGGCTCCTAAGAAATATCCATTAGTATTGAGGATGATGGTCTTACTTTTTGCCATGGTCTGAGGAGTCTATATTTGCTCAATGTGCTCAAAGCAAACAAGCCCACATACAAAAACCAAACTACTAAACATCAAAGTCATTGACCAGCCATGTCAATCTACCAACATTCAACAATCTGAAATTCCCTTTCTGCATTATCCGAATCCTGTGACATTTAACAGGTAACCCAGGACATGGATTGCATTTTGTTCTCGGTTCTATCACTTCATGTTTCCTCAAAACTGGAAGACTTTTTACTGCAGGGAGGAATGTGCATGTAATCCTGTTCCATATTTTGCCATCTTGTCGATGCAGCGATCAGGGAGTGGATGGTTTGAAACATTGTTAAATAGTCATGTTAACGTAAGCTCAAATGGAGAAATATTTTCAGTTAAGCATAGGAGGATTAATATCTCTTCAATTGTGAGCACAATGGATCGAGTGTATAATCTTGACTGGTTCACCAGTGCATCAAAAAATGAGTGCTCTGCCGCTGTTGGGTTCAAATGGATGATGAATCAGGTGAGTTGCGTACTCATACTGAATTTTGGCTTTATGAACTGAAAGAATGCGTACAAATTACAATTAATTGAACCCGTCATTGCAATCAATTGCTCAACTTACCTGTTATTGATTACAGTTGATCGGAAAAGCAGTTAAAAAATCCTACTTTGGTTATTTTTTTATAATTTGAATTAGCAAATAAATGCTCTTTTGATGTGATCATGAGGTTCCTGTCTTACATGTAGGGAGCTTGGCATCCATGTTGAGGTGTTTATAGAAACAAATCCCTCTCTCTCACATCAAATTTTTCTTGAATTTGGTTGATGCTTTGGCTTTGCATATTATTATAACCTTTTCGGTACTTGTAATCATGGCAAAAGGAATATCTCCCCATTGGGCAGGGGGATGAAGTAGAATTGATAAAGTAAAATATGTCATTTAGTTGGAAATATAAATCACAGTTTGAATTTCTGATAGTCCAGCAACTTCGCTAATCATGATCTTTGTTGATTCAGTTCGAGTCCTCAGAGGGCGGTATATTTTGCAGGGTCTAATGGAGCATCATAACGATATAGCAGAGTACTTCAAGAAAAAGGGAGTTTCTGCAATATTCCTTTTCAGAAGAAATTTGCTCCGAAGAATGATATCCATTCTTGCAAATTCCTACGATAGAAATGCTAAGCTACTGAATGGAACCCACAAATCTCATGTCCATTCACCAGCAGAGGTTTCTCTCTCAGAATCATTTATCTTTCTCGTGTGCTAATTTCTTTGTAATCGTAGTCTCATACTCAGAAACGCGGCTGCAGGCTAAGATTCTGGCAAAATACAAACCAACCATAAATGCCACGCTACTTATACCCGAACTCAAGCAAATTGAGCAGACAACTGCCAAAGCTATCGAATACTTCAAGAGCACTCGCCACATTGTTTTTTACTACGAGGATCTTATCACCAACCGAGCCGTAAGACTGGCATAGTGTTACCACCCCATAATCTGAATATTGTTTTCTTCTATTTTAATTACAAGATTTTTCGGGAATCTATTGTGCAGACACTCAAAGAAGTACAAGAATTTCTGAGGCTAGCATATAGAGAGCTTACAAGTCGTCAGGTTAAGATACACAGCGGGCCATTATCAAAACAAGTTGAGAACTGGGATGATGTCCAGAAAGCATTGAAGGGAACATCATATGAGAGATTCCTGCATTCAGACTATCGGGTGTAATTTTTGTAATCGTTTGAATAAATATGCACGTTTAATACGTTTTAGGGCTTAATATTGATAGCAATTCTTTCTTCAATTTTGGCCTACTTTTCATTTAATTCATCCTCCTTTTGTTTACTTCCTCTTGCAAACGCTTGCGTACCATTCATCTACGCGAAAAGATTCATAATTACAAGCTCAACATGTAAACAAATACGATGAGCAACCTGCCGTTGATGACAATGGAAGGCAAACATGCTCACCATGCAAAAGTTATGTTGACAAATGCCGAAAACACGGTGCTCCCGGAGTGGGCGACGTGTCATGCCCATGTCCACACTACTAGGACTCTGTAGTCACTAGTCAGACATGAATTGCGAGAACGCCAAATCATTCGTGAAAAAATAAACAACTTCGTGAGAATCGACAGGCAAAGTTTAAAACTCAGTAACTCACCAACTCAGGCGTAATAAGGTGGAAGTAAACATGCATACACAGGCGACTCATGAGTCACGACACAGAATAATGCCGCATTTACACGTCATTCAAGGTCGAAGGATGCTTTCCAAACACTCAGAAAATTGATTGGCCTGAAAATGATGCTGGTCCTGCTTGATCTGCAACGATTTGATTTGCCATCGAGGGTAAATATTGAAGAATAGTTAGTTACTTGAACAAGAAAATAAAAGATTGAGACCATTTTCATTTAAACTGCTCCCCCCCACCCCCTCCTCTTTTTCCTCTTCTTTCCTTTTTCATTGCTTTCTAAATGGTATGGACTACATGCATGTTACAAAAAAAAAGTAGATCAGCAAGTAACTGATCTGTTGCTTGCTCCAAGATCAGGTTTGTCTGTTTGTTGAATAACAAAGTGGTCAATAATCTTAACAGTATTAAGGGGGTCCTGGTGTGCAGAGGCTGCCCTCCATTTACTTGGAAATCTTCTGAGGTGGCTCAACTGCTGTGGCTGTTTTAGCTCCCCATCCCAGTCCGGATCGAGCTCCCATTCCTTTGGGACCTGCATGTTAAGTTGGATGAAAAATGTGTAGCAACTAATTTAAGACTCACTAATCCTAGAGCCAGAATACATCAGAAAGAATTTGTTTAGTTAAACAGTTATTTGAACCAGTAGAAGCATCAACCACAGTCCAGATACCCAATTAAAAACTGGGAGTCAAAATCTGATCAAATTTACAATAATTGAAAAGTAAATTGATCACATTTAAACAATCACAATACCAAGAGCTGCAACAAGAAAGTGAAGTGAATTGAACTTTCTTACCTTATCAACAGCAAGAGTGTAAACTTCAAGATCACCATCATGATTGATGTGAAATCGAGTGAATGCCTTGTAATTAGCAATTCTCAGGGAAGAGAATGCTTCATCAAAGTGCAAGTGAAGCCAGTTAACACAGATGTACAAGTAGCTTCCAAGCACTAATGAAACCACGGGTGTTGAGAAGACCCAGAAATAAAGAAAGACAGAAGCATAGTATATGACTGCTCCCCCTCGAGATAGTGACTGCATTCCATTCTTGCAAATATTGCTGCGGGTAACAGCCATTACCTGACAATATTTTATCCCATGAATATACTCAAGGGGAAGAAGAACAAAAATCATGTCTGGAACAGAGAGATTGTTACCTCTGGAATGTCAAATGCAGACATGAGATACTTGATACATGCTGGATAAAGGCCAAATGTCCATTGTTCTATACGGGCTCGAAGGCCAGTAGGATCTGGAAAGTGCTCGCTTTCCACTGATCGGTACCACTGATATAAAGTGTGGTAACCTGAATTAAAATTCATCAGTTATCACCTCAATAAACTCATCAATCAACTGAATTTCAAAAGCATATTCCTGTCAGAATAATACAGATTATTTTATAAGAAATAATCTAACAATTGGATTCTCTAGCTGCTACAATTGCTTCAATTCAGTCCCACCCACATAGTAGTTCTGAATCAATGAAGTGAAATATGGCTGCCTGGAGGACAGGAGGATGGTACTCTTACACCTATCTCCGGGTTAACAAGATAAGTCATCCTTTCCTCTCACAATAATACAGATTATTTTATAACAAAATAGCATTTCATATTAATTCAAATTGTTAAAGTGTGACATAATATAAACTCTTATTTTGTTAAAAATATAATTCTAAAGTTACCCTTAAAAGAAAATATAAAGAAGAATTAAAAATTTTAATACTTCAAAATAAGCAGTTGTCCATTTCTCAGGAGCATAATGCAACCACTATCTTGATCAGACTATCATACACTTCAAGTTACCACATAAAAAGACAATTAACTAAATGATTTAGCTAATATCACAGAAACTGGGATTCACAATCATTCATGGTTACAGAATTATATGATACGAGAATGAAAAACTCACCTGAAGTTGCTAGTAGTTTATGTTGAATGCATGTCTCCACACCCAGTTCCAAAAGCAACATAAGAATAAGGGCTGCTGCTAGATGCGCAGAAACATGTAGCACTCCAATCATTGCCCGTTTCTTCCGAGATAATTTGGAAGGAACAAATGTAATTGCTACAATTAGCAACAGCAGAGCACCTGCAAAGGATACATAAGAGTGTTCCAGCACATACATAAATGCATTCCACACTGTGCCAAAGAAACTCCTCAAGTGACCAGAAAATGAATCTTCTCGCAGAATGTGGTTGAGCTCACACTAGAAATAAGGGGAGAAAATTCAGTCAAATCTCTAACATTGAAAGCTACCAAAATTCAGTCAAATCTCTAACATTGAGAGCTACCAGAGTCCTAAAATACCTAATGAAAAACTAATAAGCAAATATCTGAATCATTCAGATCTGAACAGAAACTTACTTGTGGAAACATAGAAAAGACCAACACAAAGTATACAATGCCACCAATGAAATCAAATTGCCAGTTCTTCTTTCGGAACTTCAAAATGTTCCCCAATGCTATCTATGTCAAGACAAAAACACGCAATAGCAACCCAAAAAATAAATAGATAAATAAAGGAAAATCAAGCCAGAGCAGTACAGAATATGCATAAATTCCAAACATTTACCCTGCTTGAATCTTCAAATGAAGGATAAGCAGCCTTGCTTTCATATGTAGTTCCATAAAATTTTCTAAAGTTACTGAAGACATGGGTGGGATGTAAAAATGCCCCACCACAGCCATTAACAAGTAGATGTTGTACATAAACAGGCCCATCTGATGGAACATATGAATGACGCATGTAATGATGCATGTCCCCTGCAATTCGTAGCTTACACCTTCCTTTCAGATAATCACATATCAAGTGCTTGACATTCTTTCCAGAAACATTATTAAAGTACCAATCAAGAAGCCAATTTGGTTCATGTGTCATGATGATAACAGAGTCACGCTCTCCAACCTAAAAGAATAAATAATGACATGAATTATCTCCAGACAGGATCAAAGATAAGCAGAAAAAAGAGAGCCTAAGGAAAAGCAAAAAGAAAGCTAATAAAATTCTCACAAACTAGAGATAAACAAATTGAAAGGTGAAATATCCGAACCAAAAGCTAATAAAATTCTCACAAACTAGAGATAAACGAACTGAAAGGTGAAATATCTGAACCAAAAGCTTAAGATGAGAAAAACATTTCATGGATTGTCACTAACAGGATAGCCTGACTGATTAGATATCTTGTCGATGGGCAAGAAGTCAAGATATCAGTCTGTCTAGAACGCCCTAAGTCTACCTTTTCCTTTCCTATTAGGAATGGAAAAGATCTATTCTTCTGATTTTCTTATGTTGAATCTCATACAAACAATGACCCTATATTAAGCAGTAAAGGCTGTACACAACCCCTCATCCCCTTACTTGCCTTCATGAAAAGGAAAGGCTAAGTGAGACTGCTTCCTCCCCCCCCCCCCCCCCCCCACCCAACACACACAAAACAACCAAAACCACAACAACATTGGAGGAATTAAGATTAATTTGTATGTCTGCAGGGGAAAAAGGAGGGAGATGGGGTGGTTGGGTTGCATGGTAGAATCTATAGATCATTGGGGACCTAAATCTATTTAGTGAGCTAGTGTGTGGAATATATCTTAAAACAGCGAGGAACAGAATGTAGAAAATTACCTGTTCCTTTACTAGTTCAGCAAAGAATTTGAACTGGTACACATCAATATCACAGTGAAGTGCTAGATCAAGACCAAATACCCACCATCCTTTGGGGAGTTGCAAAGCAAAATAACTCTTCTTCTGAGGCATAAACCACCCACCCAACCAGCTCTTATGGCATATGAACCTCATGAAAGTATTTAGTCCATCAAACCAGTCTGTCATTTGAAAAGAATAACCATTAAACCAGCTTAAAATAGTAAATCGCAAGGAATGTAGAACATAATATTATGATCAGAAACCAGGAAAGTAAACACATTTACTAGTTGAAGTAATCAGATCATTAAAGCATGAGACGTAAAGACAAGAACAACATAAGTCTAAGATTTAGAAGCAGCTCAGGCAAAAACTTAAAACTAACCATGATTTCCAGGGATAATATAACACTGAGGCCCATCATATTGCTTCAGTTCAGGAACCCCACTGGGTACCTCAGGCTTGTTTACAGCGACATGATCTTTTTTATACCATGGCGGGGGCTGAAGAGCATATTCAAAGGGACGGAAGAGGCGTCTTTCATACGTAAATGCTGATGGATTAGGGTACCTACAATGAATCCACACAAACCGTAAACAGTACATAAAAATACACACATAAGTTATTTTAAAAAAGAAGATTCAAAAGGCATATTATTTCCTTCAATGTTAAAAAACATATGCAATTAGACTATGGATACTTTTATTGAATAGTGTGCTCCGAAAAGAACAGCCATATAAGCATCCCAGAAGCACAAATGCTGCAGATAAAAGTCATATAAATATCACATATGTACATATGCAAGAACAAAAATTCCACTGCAGCTTCACTAAGCTTTAACACCAAGGTGTCAACACCATGCTAACAGAGTACTAATATGATCAGTTCAGAAAACAATGCTGGTACAAAGTAGCACCCACAAAGGCTGATGGAAAACCAATAACCAGTATCTAGCAGTTTGATAATGCCAAAATAGGAGAAGTTGACATGATAAGGCAATGGTGACTGAACAGCAAAGCTAGGAGTTTTTTGGTGGAGGCAGCTCTGACAGCACTTACAATGGGAAGCAGCAAGAATGTGGAGATTCAGAAAAGACAATTGTAGCAATGAGTATGCTAGCATGCCAAACTCGAAACCAGGATGGAAATCCAGAATTTTGCTCTAAGTTAGGATTATTCAAATCAAGGATATTTCCTTTTAAAACTAAATTATACAGCAGAACTATCATTACGGAGTTCGATTTTGTAATTATCCTTAATCCAATGTCTAAATGAGTAACTAAAATATCAGACTAAAAGCAACTCAAACAGTTACTCTTAATAACGATTACCATTACACATCCAATCTATTATATCCCAAAAAACTCAGCTATTTCAATAAAAATATAATCAGCCTTTTTCGCATTGAGCAATGTCATCTTTCTAAACATCTCTACCCACTGGCAAAACTCTTTATATTGATAATCTAGTAGAGCGAGCAATTATTTGATCATTCCCTGCTATCAAAATAGAATCAACATATAGCTACACTAGTAAGCCAATAAGAGTAGTTAATTTTGGTATCATCACACTATATTATAAATCATGTATAAGAAATTTAGCCAACTTACGCAAGATCCCCTCCAATAAGTAATACATCTCCACGTGGCAGGGTGAAAACAGAATCATCTCTTGTAACCCGAATATGAGGCTGTGCAAGTAGTCGTGCCACAGAGTATGATGAGTTTCCACCATCACCAGTATCAGCCATGAAGTCAAACCATAGATCTTCTTTTTCACTAAGGTGATCATATAATAAATCTCCATGCTGTGCACCTTCTTGATCCTTGTTCATTGCTGCCTGATGATAGCAAAATGGGAGGGAAGAAGGTGTCATAAAATCCTTTTAAGGATTAGAATAGATTTTGGGAACGTGACACCAAGACCATCAACATTTCATGCATGTGTTAAATGGACCATCATGTGCATAACAAGTAACAGACAGAGCCCCTTCCGTTAATTCTGAATTTAAAAGGAAATCCTAGATTCAGGGTTTAGGGTAACTGATTTTGCTCATGTAGGTCCATTTGACACATTCATCAAATTTCAGGGGTTGTAGGTGTCATTTGCCCCTAGATTTTTATTTTTTGAAATGCAAAATTTGAAGATACAGAACTATCCCATGATACAAACCCATTAATTATCTCATATACATTAACCAGAAAAGAAAATTAGATTTTCTTGTTTTCTTCTAGGTGCATAAAAGAAGTAATTGAGAAGAAATTTAACATAGATATATAGTTAAATACAAAAACACATAATCTTTTACTCTATTCCTCAAGCTCCAGATGACTCCTATCTAAGAGCCTATTCACCTTACAAAGCATATTACCAGAATGGGTATGATTATATCTAGCCAAAAATAGAGACAGGAAGTCTGAACTGCTGTAAACCAGAAACATAAAAATGACAATACACAGATATTACATACTACATATGGATCTTCTTACAATGGTTTTAAACCCTACGCAGGTAAAGTTCTTTTTTGCCTGGAAATACAGAGGACCAAACCTGGAATCTAGCTAGATTACCCCTAGCCAATTAAGCAACAACTAAGCCAGTAAGAGAAGATATTTCAGAAGGAAACATCATTTTGTTCAGCAACTAGCCCAAAAAGTCTACAATTTTTTTGTAGAATATTGTGAGAAAGGAGTGAGATGTATGTATAACATCAAAAAGTAACAATACCTGCATCATGCGCATGTCAAACCGACCAACAAATACAGTCACTGATACCAGGAGGTCAAAAACTGTCTTGAACAAATCAGCAGATGTTCTGCAATAAAGAGGCACTAGCAATGTGAGTATGAGTATTAAAATTCCATTTAAGATGTTCATGCCCCATCCCAATCGAAGAAAAATAAAAAATGAAGGCATGAAAGCTAAATGAGACAAAGAAACAATGACATATACCCTGAATACCAAGGAACCATATCCAAGAACTCAGGCTTAAGTTGCTTTTTCTTCATCTTTTCATATTCTTCAACAGACAAAGGGTGAGTAAGAGCCCACCTGATGATAGTCAGAGATCAACATAATAAGAAGCAAACCAGACGTGCATTATCAAAACAAAATGTAATCGTGCATAATATTCTTACATGTACATCAAATCAACATACAACAAAAATATTTTATTTGTCATAATTTCAAGCAAAGCGTTAAAACTAACCCTGTCGACCTCTCCACTACGTAATTGGCAATGTAAAGGCCAATAAATGTCGCCCACAAAGAGTATATAGGAGAGATTTCATCTGATGAACCACCATTGTCATTGCCTAACTGCAAAGAAGAAAAAGATTCTAACACTATTAAAATTATAAACAACATAAGGCACTTCATTTACAGGAAAAACCAGATTGGACAAAATAAATGGCTTCCAATTGTACCTCTCCATATATAACCCACTTGGACAAAAGTGGATAATCACTTGCAGACCCAACAGGAGCAAACCATGATGAGCAGACTTGGTCTTTCAACTCATTCATACGGAGAAACTTCGCAAGCCATGTATTCCTCTCTTCTTTCTTCCATAAAGAAAACCAACTAGAATTTCTACGTTCAAGTGGTCTGTGTCTCAAAACAGCACGATTACCGCAATGACTATAGAATACACAGCAGAATACACTGATAACCTACAGATAAACCACCAAAAAAGTTCAAAAAAAAAAAGTATCACAAAAAAGGAGGTAAATATTTTTAATTTACTATATGAGGCCAAACATGCTTACGACACAATTTTGGATAATCGTCAAGATCTCTGGTCTCTTTCCAGCTACACGGGAGACAAGACCAACATACCAAAGGCCAAGAAATATAATGTGAAAAACAAGAAGAAACAGAACAGAAGCGAGAAATATTGTCAAAAACAAAGACAAATTCATCCTCAGATCTACTCCCATTGACTGAAAACTAGGAAGATGATACACAGCTGCAACTAAAATCCAAGCTATATACCTGCAAAAAGAAAGCTCCAAATCATCCTAATGTCCGTAAGGACTATGTTAACAGAAATATAACTTATGCAGATTTGTGCAAACTACAAAATGAAAAATAGGTTTCAGCGTAAATAACTTACCATCTACTAAAATTTGAATAACTCGGTGTAATGGTCTTCCCTATAAATGGAGACGAAAAGAAATAGAAAAAGCCAAGCAAACAAGCATACATAGACCACCATTTGATATTATTATCCAACTTTTCTATGAGAGTATGCATGTTGTCAGAGGAGATAAAGAACAAACAACCCACAATCACGGCAATTATAGCATGACGCGAGTGTTCGTGTGGATAAGGATGTGTGTGGGTTAGAATTGTCCTGACCCTCTCCATCCGGAGAGTATCTAATAAACCAGCAGAATGCTTATCAGAACCCATTAAGCAGCGACTGCACTAATTCATGTTAATCACAGAATTCAAGTTCTTGCAGCTCAACAAAAATTTCGTGTGAACCAAAACTCTGGTACAGACCACCTCCGCCGCACTGCCAAGTTCAATGAAACCAATGTCATTAAAAGAAATGCTAATATATTCAAGTTGATTAATCATATTAATCGAAGGCATGGACAAACTGGTGAAAGATCATCACATATTTTTACCAAACTTACCGATACCCTAGTTCAATATTTCTTTCAACTTTCAAGAAAGCAAACCTTAGCATTTAAGTAACTGCAGATCATTTTTTTTTTATTTGATTGACTACTACAAAATCAATGAAAATGAAGTCAGACCTTATTAATTTTGAAGTAAATAAGTCCAGAGAATCTATGTTAATATTATGATTTTACACGCATGCGCAAAGCAAAATACTTTTGGCGCACATCAGTTAAAGCACAGAAAAATGTTTCACTAAAATCAAAAGTTATAAAGCAGTAGTCATTCCAGTCTCCAAAACATTTTCTCAGCAAACTAACAGACATTAGGGTTCCCTTAAAAAAAGAAAATGTATCAAATCCATAGCAGAAACCGCCACAAGCATAAATAATAATAATAATAACAACAACAAAAAGCACAGCAGTTCTTATGAACAAACCTTTGCAAAATTAATCAAATTTAAAAATCAATTGAAGGAAAACATAATACAATTAGCAGTTAGAGAAATTTAATAATGCACACAGGCAGGTAAATTGGAAGGAGAAAGTACCTGGAAGAAGAGAGAGAAAGGGAAAGCGTGCATGTGGATGAAAGGATAAATAATTAATAAAAATGAAAAAGAGTTGCGTCAAGTTATCTTAAAACGACAGGGAAATGGCATCTGAGAATGTTTGCGAAGAACTAAACAATGGCATATTCTCTTCACTACACATAACTAGTTTTTTTTTTTTTTTTTCCTTTGCAGAGGTTACGCGTTGCTCAATTTTGACTTTTCCTTGTCACGGAAAAAAGAAAAAAAAAATCCAGAAATTAAAATTAAAATTAAAATTAAAATTGGTTACTGGACTTCACTGTTTTGGCTCATAAAGGGATGTTTTTTGAACCCACGTTTTTCAGATTGTTGACCGTTGGATTGAGACTTGGGTTAATGCACTTATAATGGGCCTGAGCCTGAATGTGACACCGGCCACGTGCTTGTTCAATCAAAGAATGAATCGCGTTGGTTGTTCCTTTCCTTTCCTTTCCTTCTCTTTTCTTTTCTTTTAATTAAATTTATTTAGTTGTTTGCTGAAATATCCGTGAAGTTACGAAAATCAATTGGAAAATGTAGAAGGGAAGGCATGTACTCTGTACGATAAATTGATGGTTTTCATGATGCAATTATTTCATACAACTTTTTTTTTGAAAACTCAAACTAAACATTTTAAAGGTTAATTTCTTAAAGAATCCTGCCAACAAATCAACAAGATAAACATGGTCACGACTCACGATTATCATCACGCTATAGCACTTGATATGAAAAATATTGCATAGTAAAAGAATTTGGTCATCTTTGGATGTGCTTAAATGTCCATCACTTTTAAATGGTTACTTTTAAAGAGATGTAAACCTCCCATTGATATTGTAGTTGAAATACTATAAATAATTTATTTCATAAATTTTAACAAAAATAGTATTTAATAAATTTTTTAAAAGATGCTTATTTTGTAAGTTTCTTAATTTTAATAGCTACTTTTAAAGTAGATTAGGAATTGCTTTTTCTATGTGCTTTTAAAACACATTGGGGATTGTTTTTGGTAATCAGCTTTTAAAGCAGATTGAGAGTTGTTTTCTATAAGTAGTTTATTAAATAAGTCATCACACCTCTCTAAAGTTTAAATTATAATTTTAATATTTTAATAAAAAGATAATGATGTCTTACTTTTTGATAAATCATAATATACAAATAAAATACAATTAAAACTTATATTTATTTTAGTTATTCTATAGTAAAATAATACTTTCGTAATAAAATTAACCAGACATATATTGTATTTTACTTTTCAAACTCACAACAATTAGAACAATATAATTTATCAAATACCAAGTTATTTTTTCAATCAGCAGATAAATTTTATTTCATCTGCATAGTGGAAGTAGCTTCTTTTACTAGTCACCGCAATTTCAAACTGGCTTTATACTTTATTTTTAAAGCAACTATTAAAATGGAGAAACTTATGAAATAATATTTTTTTGTAAAATTTACCAAACACAAGTTTCATCAGAACTAATGAAATAAAATATTTATGTTTTATTAAACAAATCGTCATTTAAATAAATAAAGTGGTCATTTCTATATTTATTTACAAAAGAGAGGAAATTTTTAGATTTTTTTTCCCTCTTACATAAAAACATGGTCATGCTTTTTAGGCTTATTTACAGTTTGATCCCACGAGGGTTTGAGCATATGACAGGCAGAAAATTTGTTTGCCTATAATATCTCTTTCGCCCCCTCAAATTAATTGTGAGTTATTTTTAAGATTTTTATCACGTGGCTTGCTTAGATAAATAAATAGACTAACTCCTATTGATTACTTAGCTTTTTTTTACCACTTTCATAATGGAAGTGATCAAATTTCTTAATTTCACTTATTTGATGAAAGAAAGTATAAAATCTCTTGAGTTATGAAAAATTACTATTAAGAAAAAAAAAAGGTCCCTAGCCTAGTTAAATCTATACTTGTAATAACGATTTATTTTTCATCACAAGACAAAGGTTATAAAATAGAATAATTTAGTAGACATAGTGAATACTTGAAGCTTGAACAATAACTATAATTGAAGGCATAATTCTTTAATCTAATTATTTATTTTTCATCACAAGAGAACGGTTATAAAGTAGAATAAGTTAGTGGACATCTTATGTCACGTAAAACATGTAGCGAATACTTCAAGCTTGAACAATAACTATAATTGAAGGCACAATTCTTTAATTTAATTATTTTACATTATAACTTATTATTAAAAGAACAATGATATTTTCATCCAATCACGTTTTTTTTTTTAATTTTTAATCTACATACTTTAGGATTTGTAATGTAGACTAGACTCTAATAGCCACGTGATTAGATGGCCTTAGAGTAGGAAATCACTTGTCTAGCTTATATTAGGGTAAAAGCTCGTTTAGTCCCTATATTTTGAAGTTAGTGTCCGTTTAGTCCCTATATTTTTAAAAATACCTCAAATCATCCCTACCATTAAATTATTGACACTTTTGCCATTATCTTTTGTTCCTTTTAACTTATTTTTATAATATTGCCCTATTATAATAATTTTTTAGACATTATTAAAAAGAAAAAAATAACCCTATTACAATAATTTTTTTAGACATTATTAAAAAGAAAAAAATAAATTACCAGTTTAACACCAAAAAATAAAATAAAATATATTAATTTTTGTGGAACACACTCTTGAGTTAAAAAATTAATTTTTCTAAAAAAATTGATAATGTAATTTTTTACGATATTAATTTTTTAGACATACGTGAGCTTTCACAAAAATTAATATATACCTTTTTTTATTTATTTTTTAGTTTAATTTGATAATTTAATTTTTTATTAATATCCACAAAAGAAACATTATTGTAAAAATGTAATATTGTAAAAGCAAGTTAAAAATAAAAAAAAAATAATGGCATAAGTGTCAATATGTAGTAGCAGGGACGTTTTGAGGTGTTTTTAAAAATACAGGGACTAAATGGACACTAACCTCATAATATAGGGACTAAACAAGCTTTTACCCCTTATATTATTATCGCACTGTTCTGAATTTGATCATCTGCACCATTTCTCTTACTTCAAACTCCTTAACACACCCACTCATTGTATTGTTTGTTTTCTCCGCAAACTCTTTGAACATTTCAACAAGTCATTGATTTATTTGTAATCTATTTGTGATTCTTCTTCAATCGTCATTTATCAATTATTTTGTTGAAATAATATTTGACCCCCCATCTTTAGAGATTCGTTATTCTCTCTCTTTTTTTTGAAAAAAATCAATTATTTTAAATTAAAATATAAATACATTTACTTTAAATCAACAATTAGCATTATAAGATTTTATCACCTTGGAAATTTGTTTATGTGGAGGGTTGATAAATAAGACTGTAAAATAAAACTAAAAAAAGTAAGACTTCATTTTGTGTTAGGAGAAAGAAAACTAAAAATAAAAAATAAAAAACCAATAAAGTTCTTATAACACTCCTTTTAAAATTTAATTCCTAAAATACATATAGTTTAATTTATAAAATATAAATCCATATATAAAAATTAACCATCTTTCTATAAAATTTGTTATCCTAAAAAATGTATATTTTAAAAAAATTTATCTATAAAGCACATACAGAGCTTAAAATAAAAAATTATTTGTTTATTATATCATTTCTATTTTCATAATTTTAAATTCCTATAATTTTCTCAAAAATTATATTTATTAAAACATGAGTTTAAATATAAAAAAATTGAAATAGATTGAGTGTAAAATATTTGTTCAAAGAATAATTTATTTAAGTGTTTAATTGAATTTTCATTTTAAAAAATAAGAAATGATTTATTTTTTTAATAAAAGAAATGAATTAAATTAAATTTGATTGTTTAAATAATTTTAATTAAAAAGAAGATTTATGAGGAATTTTGGGGGAATTCAAAAGGCCTCCTTGGAGACCTAGTATGAGGGGTTGTTGGGCTTAGCCCATCCAACCTTTAACTGAACTTTGAAGCACCCTGGTGCCCTTGTCCATGTCCCATGTGCATCCTTCAGCCTGCTAAAATAATATTTTCAGTTTTCAATTTTCCAACCAAGTCTCTCGCAATGACCAATAGGCCTTTAGTACAGTGGGAGAATCTTTACACTTACAATGTTAAGAGTAAGAGTTCGATCCTTCATAAAAATATTATAAGGGTTAGTTTCAGTCTTCCTTCAATTATCAAATAATTGAGTGGAGCCCGTCTATTTCTCACGAAATGTGAGTGAAGTGGACATACGAAGGTCTCAGTTGTATAATCTATTTGTAAATATTAATTATATTTGATATAATGTCAGTAACAGTCCTAAATATTAATTGTATTTGATGTAATATCAATAACAGTTCTGTATAATAGTATTAAAAAATAAAATAAAAAAGTCTCTCCGGCAATGATGATCTACCCACTAAGGAAGGTAAAGAAACGTGCTCAAAGTGGCAAACCTCCAGCCCCTACTTCACAAAGATTCCAGACCTAGCTAGATACTCTGCACTAATTATCAACTTTCTCTGTTGTGGTTTCAACTATTAGATATTTAAGTGGGCTCCTTCACTTGGGTTCAATAATTCTGCAAGTGGATTCCTTTCAATTTGATGGCGCCGTTCACCATATGTATGTGTAATTTATTCTAGTGGTGAGAAGAAGGTAGCTTCCGCAACTTGAGGAGCCAACGGGGCACCATTATAACTTCTTCATTTTCAAGATCTGATGGTAGTGGAAGTTTGACGCTTAAGTTCTAACGAGGACATAATTAAATTTATTTTAATTTGACTTATAATTTCCTTGTCTAGATTTATACAAAATAGTGGGACCTTCGCGGACTTCCGTGGGGTTCGAAAGTTTGTGGTCCTTTCTTTTAGTGGTAAAAGTTCTGAAAACATAGTGCCGCACTTGGTCAAGATCGCTAGTACTTCTACTAATAATACATCAATATCTCCCATCACCATTTAATTTGTTCGACATGTAATCTCTTCCTTAATTTCTTTTTTTATTTACTAAAGTTGATTTGATCATGGTTTTAGAATGATGCTTGCTCTATTTGGGGAATTTTCTTGATGGTCCTTGTAAGTTTTTGGTATGGTTAGACCGCTAACATGTGTTAAAAAAATTAATGAATATTATTCATGTGTGATCGACCAGAGAATCTTGGATACTTTTAGTGCATATTCATGCTTTATCAAAAATCAAGAGTTTGAAGTTGAAGATCAATTGGGATTTCTTTATGTATTTTTTTTTTCCAAATTCAATTAATCACAAAGAAAGTAGGTAAAGAATAATGAGTGTCCCTCTATTTGGAAGTGTTGGGAAAGAAACCATACAAGCAGTTCCAAATTAAGTGGAAACAAACTATTTTTCCTTTTTGTGTGATTGAAATGGGATGTGTCTACAAATTAATAAGTTTAAAACAAATTCACATAATCCAAAGTAATAAAACTAACCACAAGATATACATATTTTTTACGTAAAAAACTCAAATTAGAGGGATTGTAGTCCAATGATCTTCCACTATATAATAATGAGATTATAATACAAATTCTTCTATAAATAACACTAGAGGTTAACAACATTAAAAATCCCGACAATCATAACTTACAGTAACAACCTAATATATGTTTCTCTAACACACAAATATCTCAAATAACAGCCAACAAGAGAATAAAACAAAAATCAAGACTAGTAAAAATGCAGAAGGCGTGCTAGGAATTTACCCTCCAAATTTAGAAGAAAATAGAGTTAAAAAACACTTTTCAATTGTCCAATCAAAAATTGAAATCCTTTCCCCCAAATCATAATAATTAGCCATTGTATTTTTTTTCTTGTCTCATTGCGTTTTTCTCATATTGCTGCTGCTTCCACTTATTTGCCCTATATATTATATTTTCTATTTGCTAATTTGACTTAGTCCCACAATATTTTTTTAATTGCTTAAACACCTAAATTAATAAAATTTTGGACTTGGGTCACCCAAATGAGATGGAGCCAACAGGAAGGTAGCTCCTCTATATTCTCATCTGTTGGGATTTGGTGATGAGTTGGAACTTTTGATTCTGGCCAACTTAAGTGCTCAACTAAAGTTCCTGGTATAAGTATTAGTGTATTACAATCTGAATTTTATTTCACATGGAAGAAGATTTTCCAGGCACGATCGCAGCCCCACAAAATCCTCACAGGATTCTGATCATGATAACCAACAGATTTTTCTCGGGAAAAAATGCAGTCACTAGACAAGCAACTATATATATGGTTAAGTTATCTCTAGCAGCTGGCAACCACATCAACATTGACATTGATCTCAAAATAAAAAGTAAAAGGTAAAAAATATGACTTGAAGATTTGGAACTGGAATATTCCAAGTTTCCAACCACCTAATGTTAGCTAAGAATTCAAAGACAGTATGCACGATTCATTTGAAAAATACCAACATGTTTCAGGGGAAACAAATTATGACTTAAGAGCAAGCTTAAAAGCTTGAAGGAGATTAGATCCATGATTTCCAAGAAAAATGACATTTTAATTCCAACAACTTTTACGGATTGCTGTTAAAATTTTTCATCATCTTCTTCCCATGCTTTGTTATCGGTTCATTCTTTGGCGTTAGGGATATATATGCCAACTCTTGTGTGCTTTTTTGGCTATTTTTGCAATTATTAGGGTTTTTCATTTGTAATTTCTGAGACGGCGCATTTTCTTTCCTTTTTTTTTAAAAAAAAAATTAACATAAGTGAAAATTAGTAAATATTTTTTTCCAATCCATTTGAAGAACAAGCCCATCATGTCGTATCGTCCAAGAGTTTTATCAGACGAGCCAATTTGCTCCCACACAATTAAACTGGCCGACTTAAATTGTGGAATCCAGCGATCAGTGAAATGATAAATGTTAGATAGCTGTTTAACTGGGAATAACTTCCATATAGATGTATAAAGTAAGCGCAGATGCATGTACTTTCACCACGTTAGCACTAAAAAGATAATGCAAAACAGTCTTCTCCAGTCTCCAACCTCCATTTAAACTCTTGAGTGCAAATTTAAGAACCAAACATTAAGTCAAATATTGAAATTCTACCGGAAAAGTCCTTTTCGCCACTTGCGTGTCTAAATTTTACCGAGGATAGTTGCATGGGACATGCAAAAATAGAAAATTGTATACCCTCAACCAATAAAAGAATATACCGATCACACACTCTTCAGACAGAAAAAGAATCTAAGGGAACATAATCATGTCACCTGCTTGAAAATTTCTTAGCTCCACAACTCCATCACTGGCTATTAAACTCTATAAATACCCAAGGTGTCAACTGAGTTAAAGCATACCTGGCTCTCCCTCATTAATTAGCTAAATAATTGAATCTTCTTTTCTTCAGCTAAGAAAGAGCTATCTAGCTAGCATTTATTGCCCATAATCTCTCACTATGGCCAATGATAATTATTTTAAGCTCACTTTCAGTGCTGCCTTTCTTTTTGCATTGATTTTTTCACATGGAATCATCTCCACCGAGCAAAGGCTGCTAAAAGATTGTGGAGATGATGGTGATGTGCGCCGCAACCTTTTGGGAAATGCTGTATCGGGTGCTGGTAAAAGCCCTGGTGTTGGCAACGTTTCAGCACAGGATGATTTCCGTCCGTTGACACCAGGTCACAGTCACAGCCCCGGTATTCCCAGACTTTCAGGGGATAGTGACGACTTCCGTCCCACCACTCCAGGCCACAGTCCCGGTGCCGGCCACTCTAGTGGACCCGCCAGCGTTGGTCTTCCTAATTAATATATATATATTCTTAATTATTATGCATGGATGTATTGTGAAATAACTAATATTAGTAAGCATTTGGTAATTCGCCGTATGTAATAATTGTAATGTAAGGGTTCTATCCGGCCGACAGCCCTCTATTGTAGGGTTTCTTTTATCTTCCATGTATTGTGTATTTTTAAATCATTTCATATCATGAATAAATTATTCCATATCGTGTATTTCTAAAAATACACGATAAGTTTATATGTATATATCACGTGTTATACATACCTTCGATTTTATTTTATCTAGTAATTTTGTAGTGTAGTTTTAATAACTTGATACATACCTCAAGGAAAGTGATCTTAGTGTGTTTGTGTGTTTATATATATATATATATATATATATGCGTGCGTGTGTGTGTGTATAAAATGTTATATACATAAGTTTACACCTTGTGCCAAGAAAAGGACCATGGCCTTTTGATTTTGGTTCCAATTTTCCTGTGATTCCTATAATTTCCAAATAAAAACAGGACTCTGGCAACGTTACATTAGTTGTAATGTACCACAACTTAAAAATAATTTCTTTGTACCTCTAATGGGTTTCCACTCAAATAATTTAGAGATAGCGTAAAACTAATTTTAGATCAATTGTAAGTTACTGTTAATGTAACTTAGTAGCTGCCAAAAAAATAGAGATCTTCAGGATTTTTCACTTCCATATTAAGTTTCAACGATTTCAGTCCTTGAATCAATTTGTACAAATACAAAAAATGATTCGATCTTGATAACCATTTGAAAATTTCAGCGAAATGTTAATTATATTATTAAATTCGATCCGTGATTGAACCAGAGAGAATCAGAGAAAAAAAATCCTCTTATAATTCACTCCGAATGATTTGTGAAAAAATGGATTCCAATGGTATTTAAAAAAAAAAAGGCTAATTAAGCTAATTATTTTGTTGCCGTAGCATCAATTTCAAAAAGTAATCAAAACCAATAACATATGTATAAACAAATGAAAAGTTTCTGTAGAAAGTTATATAGCCGCAATTTCCAACATTTAGAATAAAAAAGGACATAATAGAGTTGTTGAGGCTAAGCCCAATATCATCCAAAGTGCTCCTTCCAAAGAAAAAAAAAAGCATCAGAATTGAAAAAAAAAAATCTTCTAATTAATTAAATAACAAAGCGGAGGGAATTATTCATGGAGAATATATATATATATATATATATATATATGTGTGTGTGTGTGTGTGTGTGTGTGTGTGTGTGTGTGTGTGTGTGTGTGTGTGTGTCCGAAACTTTCATGATCATATCGTTCTGGGGCTCTAGTACATGACGCTTTCAATTGCTTAAGGACATGTGGAATTTATTACAAAATATATGTGCCGATTCCATATCCTTTCTAACTTTAATTAATTCGGATATTTAAAATGTGGATAGGGATATAAACATTGAAACTGTCGACCACTTAATGCATTTTTTTTTTTTATAGTTATTGTAAGCTTATAATTTAGCGTATAGACCACTTTCTTTATGGGAGTACAAGCAGATGTTTATGACCAAAAACTCAGCAGTTGAAGTGATTATTTCCTTTCATAGAAATGGTCCAAGTGGAAGAAACCTTTTGCGAGATAATCACACGTGCAATATTTGTAGATGAGCTATTTTCATCAGACTTACTTGAAGTTGCACTTGCCTCCACTATTGCCCCGTTTGGGATTGAGGTTAAGACTCAATAAGTTATTTATTTAATAATTTATGACAAAAATAGTGTTTGATAAATTTTATAAAAACTGTTTATTTTATAATTTTATTTTTTTCGACAGTAGCTTTTAAATGCAGATAGATGATTGCTTTTTATAAGCAGCTTATTAAATAAGATACCACATCTTTTTAAAGTTCTTATTACAACCTTAATTAATATTTTAACAAAAACAACTATATTATATTTTTCCATACACTCTAATATATAAGCCATAAGATATCATATTACAACACAATCAAATTACCATCACAACTACTACATATTGTCTCTAATATCAAAGTTTTGATCCAGGAAGTTCATATTTTTTTATATTATACTTGTATTTTCTATTATAAGATTAAAAAAGACTTGCATATAATTATTTAAATTTTTTTGAATTACGAACAATTTCATATGAAAATTAATCATAACTTTTAAAATCAATTTCATAACCATGGCTTTTAACATTCAATCTATTTATATTTTTTTATAGTCATGGTATTTATTGCAACAAGTTTAATGTGAAAGTAATACATATTACATTTTTATTGTATCTAAATTATATGTTAGTATGCATTTTTATCATATTTTATATAATAAATTATTAAATTTTTTTCTCTTAATATAACTTTACGTGTGTTAAAGAGAAAAGGGTATGTCTAAACATTATCAAATTTACTTCAAAAAAAATAAAAGATAATTTAAACTTATGTCTATTTTGGTTATTATATGATAAAATAACATATTTGTAATAAAATTAATCAAACGCATGTACATTATTTTTTAAACTCACAACAATTGTAACAACATAGTTTACCAAACACCAAGTTACTTTTTTAATCAATTGCTTATTACATCTGTACAGCCGAAGCAGCTTATTTAATCAGTAACCGTAATCCCAAACTTGCCCTATATCATATTAGGAAATATTAGCTTTTTTTTTTTAGGTGAATTATTATCAATTTCAATATGGAAAGAAAATGTGAATATCCACACGAAGCATAAAATGCCAACGGCATACCATTTCTTGCTATGCCCTGCGACGATGACATTTCCTTGCTAGTTATGGTATAAACTACATGTCGGGTTTAAGCTGAGAATATAAATGACACGTTGTAGATTGGTTTGACAGGGGCACATTTAATATCTCATTGTATCTGCCTTTTGTGGTAAATATTCCCAGCTCCCTGAACAAAGAAGGTTTTGGGCCGCACACTTTCGAGTCACCTCAAGCAAAATGGGCCGTATCTGGCAACACAACAACTTGCTCAAATGGGCAACAATGCAACAAGCTCAAAACTGTACATGAAAGCACATGAAATAATTTTACTAAAAATAATAATAATAATAATAATTTAGTCGTGACTAATTATTAATTATTCGCCAGTAATTTCGCTTCAGAAATTTTCAAGTTACATGCCGGTAAAACAAAAAGGAAGCACATCACATCAGATGACATGTACTTGAGTGATGCTATAACTTTTTAATGCAGGCGCAGTGAATCTTGAGTGGCCGTTAACAAAGCTCTGAGCAGTAAGAAAGGACTTACCATAAGCAAGCGTGACACTGAAAGTGATAAAGATACCATGGCAAGCACAGTTTGCCATTCCTAGTAAAAGGAAAAAAAAATTGTTTTTATATTTTAATTTGATAAAGTTGGGGAGGAGAGATGAGGTGAGGCGAGGTTAAGGACTCAAGGCAGCTGGCCTGGCGGCGGATCCAGGAAGTGAGACACTTTAACACTCAAAACAGTACCACATGCATATCCTTAGTTTTGACAACAAATGAACGGCTAAGATGAGAACCCACCTCCTCATCCATTGGTCTATACTCGAACCGCGTTTACAAAGCCAGCACACGCATCCTTGATCCTCAGCTCAACATAAATCCTCTCCCTTATACCCTAATCTCTCTCTCTCTCTCTCCCTCTTTGTTGAAATCTCTCAGATTCATCGTTTTCTCTCTCTTAACAACAACGCAGATTCATTAATTATATTTTGTTACATTTGTTTGTAACCCTATCCTTGAATCTTTCCATTTTCATTTTATTTTTAATAAAGAAGAGGAAGATAAATGAATAAGATGCAATCAAGCGGCTCTGATTCATCGCAGGACCAGCAGAATCAACGGCAACAACAACAGCCGCCGCCTCCTCAGCAGCAACCTTGGATGGCGATGCAGTATCCAGCGGCGGCGATGGTAATGCCTCACCAAATGATGCCACCTCAACATTACCCGATACCACCACCTCCCTATATGCCGTATCACCAATACCAGCATCACCACCAGCCGCATCTACAGCACCAACAGCAGCAGCAGCATCAAGGATCTGGCGGTGGTGAGAATAAGACTATCTGGGTCGGTGATTTGCATCATTGGATGGACGAGAACTACCTTCATAGCTGTTTTGCTTCCACTGGAGAGGTACTAAATCTCTATGAACTTTTCTTTTTTTTTTTTCCTTTTTTTGGGTAAACAGACTACTTCACGGGGATATGTAGTGTGCTTGTATTAATGAATACTAAAGTTTGTGGCCAAATTTTGAACTAGCTGTTGTGATATTTTGTTTTCTTGTTGGATAATTATTTTAACTATTTTGGCAAATTTGAACGTTGCTATTTTTGGAAAGTTTTATGGTGATGATTAGTTTGTAATATGCGATGATAGGGTGAAGCAAATGGTGAGTTTCAGTGGAGAATATTAATCCGGATATAAAAAGAAACCATTTTTTGAGAGTGTGGAGGAAACGTTCAGAATTAAGTGTTAAATTGTTTTAGGAGTTATATGTACGTGACTTTTTCTTGATAATATGGCTCTTTGCTTCCATGTTAGATAGTCTGAATGATAATAAATGAAAAATAGACTCATGGGTACATGCTTGTGCACTTTTTGCATGTGTTGTGCGAGAGGACTTTGAGATTCTGTAGTAGTTGTTTTCTTCACCATGGGCATAGGGTGACTTTTTGGTCAAAATAAATTAATACCACAATTATAAAAATAAACATTGAGATCAAATTTTGCAGGTGAATGATATTCCTGCGTGCTCTTTAGTGCTTGATTCTTGGGAATGTGCAATGTTAGTTTTCTGCAGTTTTTCAAATAGTAATATTTACCAGATGGCTATTGTTTTTTATAACTAGACACAAAGTGTCCTTGCATATTGTTTACTTTGATTTGCTGACAAGTTTGTCACTTGCTTTCAATTGGCATTGGCCTAATTACTTCTCCACTTTTTGGCCTAACCTTTATCTGTAGATTACTACTACTACATTTCAGTTTGACTCATAAAAGAAAAGGTATAATGTTCTTGAATTTTTTTTTTTTTTTTTTGGTTTCATATTTGTGCTTGATATCATGGTTGGAGTATACTGAAAATACAAAGGATTTTTGGCCAAGAGTAGAGTTAGTGTCTTAGAGAAAAAGTAGAGTATAATTTAAGCTTGTTATTAGTAGGGTGGACGTGGTTTTTTTTTTTTTAAACTAAATAATATATTAATGTAGAAGAGGTAAATGAAATTCATAGTGCTTATGTTAATACTGATATTCGTTTCTCTAGATATTTTTCTCCTTTGCAAGAAGAATAAAATGGTCCGAAGGAAATAAGGTTATGGAAGTTTTTTCTGGAAAAAGAAGCTTTTATTTGTGTACCACTCCTTACTACATATTTTATGTACTAAAAGCTTGTGGAAACTTTGTTTTGTTTGGGACTGTCGAAAGATTATTGACTATTTTCTTAAATCATTCAGCTAAGAGAACTCTTTAACCTGGTATTCATCCATATGGATGAGTTCCACTCATATTGTTCTTCTCTTGTTACTTATTTTTCTTGCTCTGACAAAAAAAATGCTATATATCATTTAGATTACTTATTTTTCTTGCTCTGACAAAAAAATGCTATATATCATTTAGATTACTTATTTTTCTTGCTCTGACAAAAAAATGCTATATATCATTTAGATTGCCTCCATTAAGGTTATTCGCAATAAGCAGACAGGATTGTCAGAAGGTTATGGATTTGTGGAATTTTTTACCCATGCAACAGCTGAGAAAGTTCTGCAGAGCTATACTAGCATTCTGATGCCCAACACAGATCAGCCTTTCCGCCTGAACTGGGCAACATTTAGTACGGGTGACAAGCGCTCAGATAATGGTCCTGATCTTTCTATTTTTGTAGGAGATTTAGCTGCCGATGTTACTGATAGCTTATTGCATGAAACTTTTGCTAGTAGATATCCTTCTGTTAAAGCAGCAAAAGTTGTCTTTGATGCCAATACTGGTCGATCAAAAGGTTATGGTTTTGTAAGGTTTGGAGATGATAATGAGAGGTCCCAGGCCATGACTGAAATGAATGGTGTCTATTGTTCAAGCAGGCCTATGCGTATTGGTGCTGCAACTCCAAGGAAGTCCTCTGGTTATCAACAGCAATACTCTTCTCAAGGTAATTGGTTTTTCTTTTTGCAATTTTCTGCATGCTGAACAGGTTCGCGAGGTTTCTTGACACTGCTTTGTTTCATATGTCCTGTTACTAACTTATTATACATGCTTTGAGGCATGGTCCGACCCTTCCCTTCCTATAGCTACTGCCTAGTGGGAATAGTTTATGCTCCAATAGCTATGGCGTAGTTGCTCCTATGACTATAATCAGCCAATTTTTGTTTTCCTATCTACAACATTTGCACCCAAAGTTTATTTGGAGCACCTCATGGATGACCAAGTGTTGTAAATGCTTCCTCTGCTTTTGTGTAATAACTAAAGTGTTTGGTTCCACCAATGAGTAGAATCCAGTTTTTCTCTAGTAACGATGGTTCAGTTAGTTTGAGAACTACATCTCTTCCTGCCTCATCCTTTATCTATCTATTTTCAGTTTTATGAAACCACTTTTGCTTCTTTGTTAGGCCACTTAGGTTCAATCTGCTTTATTTTTGTTTCTGCGATCAGATTTTGTTTCTGAGGTGATGCAGGACCACAAAGAGTAAAAAAGGGGAAAGAAAGTGAAAGAGATGGAGAAGAGAAGACATTGTTGTGAGAGGAAAGGAGAGAGAGAAGAGAGAACATTGTTATACAAGTTGTGTTTTCATAGAAATTCTTCATATTGCAATTCGATATCGTTTTTCTTTTGGTTTTAATAGGAGGGTATGCGTCAAATGGTGCCCCAGGCCAAGGCCCTCAATCTGAAGGAGACTCTTCAAACACAACAGTGAGTTTCCAGCTCCTCCATCTGATTCTGGCCATTAGGAGCAGCACTGACTAATTCATGTTTTTGTTGTAGATATTTGTTGGTGGCCTTGACCCTAATGTCACAGATGAAGATCTACGACAACCTTTCTCTCAGTATGGCGAAATAGCCTCGGTTAAAATACCAGTCGGGAAAGGATGCGGATTCGTACAATTTGCCAACAGGTATTTTTATCAATGGATGAAATACTAGTCTAGCTCTTGCTTCACTCAGTGACTTGTGATTCTCCATCTGATCTCTCCTAACAGAGAGAATGCTGAGGAAGCACTGCATAAGTTGAATGGGACAGTAATTGGCAAGCAAAGTGTGCGTCTTTCTTGGGGGCGCAACCCAGCAAATAAGCAGGCATCTCTCTCCCCTTTTACTAGTAGTACGCAATTTAAGAAAATTGAATATAATGCTTAATAAATAGGGAACTGGTAGAATAACTAACTTGTAAAAACTATTAAAACTTGTTTATCTTATTGACTTCCCAAACAACCAAAAAAAAAAAAAAAGGGTTTGAAAAACAGTTGATTTGTTAATTTCTCATGAACTATAATGTTTTTGGTGTAGCAGTTTAGGGCAGATTATGGCAATCAATGGAGTGGGGCATACTATGGAGGGCAAGTTTATGATGGTTATGGGTATGCTATTCCGCCACCAAATGACCCAAGCATGTACGCTGCAGCAGCTGCGGCCTATGGGGCTTACCCTGTGTATGGCAGCCACCAACAGCAAGTAAGCTGAGGTAACTGCACGGGAGAGAATACGTATAGCTCTAGAAATTTAAACGTTATCACGCTAGAAAGGGCAAATGTGCCTGATCTTCGGTAGTCTCTTGGTTCTGTAGTAATTCTTATAAAATCCCGTCCATTGTGGAGCGGAATTGAATTTTGACGACCTGAGGTAGTTTCTAGGGATTGGATTTATTATTTGTCTAGAACTAAGGGTGTTAATGAGATGGGAAACTTATTTATTGGAATAATTGATCTTGCCATGTGTTGTAGTGTGCGTGCTTTTGTCCTTCGACCATTCAGCGCGCGCGCTCACACACACACTCATCATATTAATAATGGTTGGGAGATTTTGCGTTAATATTGCGTGCCTATCCGCGTAAAAACTTAGATTAAAAGGCTTTCAAGTAAATCTTCTCAAGATATGAAGATACAAACGACTCTTTACGCACATTGGTTTAGCGAGAGTATGTTGTTTTGGTCAAAAACCGTCTGCTAATCATGCACCTCTACTGTTCCTATGTTCGTACCGAGTATCCTTTTCACATTTTTGTTTTCAATTTTTTATTTGACGAGTGGTGGGCAATATTGCTTGCTCAAGTAGGTAATGTACATTCGTACCGATCTTCACCTCCACAGTGAGAGAGAACGTGAGGTAATTACAATTGTTTCATAATCCCCCAGAAAAATACATTGTGGCTTTAAAATGCGACAAGTAGACTCTAGACCTGGAGTCTGGATGATGGACTGATGTTCTTTGGGCCGTAACTGTAGTATGTTAAATAGCTGGGGCTAATTGATTAAAAGGATATGAGAATGATTTGGTCACCACCGTTGCTCATCATAATAGCTCACATGTCCAATTTTATTAGGAGAGTTGTGAAACGGGACTTACGGAGCTCGGCACGCGGGTTATTGCTCACTACGTCGCCCATCGAATCAAAATCCAGAAGATACATATAACAAAATTTTAATATTTATTAATTAAAAATCTAAAAAATTGACCAGCAAAGTGGCTGTTGCCGTCGTTTTAGTAAAATAAGAACTGCTATAATTTTTGTCAATTGATCTACACTAAAATGTAAACGAAGTGGTCACCTGAAAAATTGATAGGTGTCATGCACATTACAGGAATATTGTTAATTACGTGCATATGTCAACCGAATGATTATAGAGATGGCAAAAATTTCCACCCGAATGAAGGTCTTGGGGAATTTTTTCAAAGAGTATGAAAATTATTTTATACTTTATTTTTTTATTTAGGGAAGGGAATGATATTTTTTTATCTAATTTTTTATTTGGCGAAAGGATGGGATGAGGTGGAATCTCCATCCCCTCTTTATTTCTTCATTTTAATTTTCATTTTCATTTTCATTCTAATTTTTAGAATTATTAGTAGGGGTGGTAAAACGGATAATCAAATCGAATCCTAAACAGATTCGGTCAAAATTCTGCGGATTCAGATTTGATTCGTTTATTAAACAAATTAAAATATCAAGATTCATATTCAATTAGTTTATTAAACGAATAATCGGTTTGATTCGTTTAATTCATTTAATAGAATTAATAAACGAATCGAATTGAATATGAATTCATTTACAAAAATTAAATAAATAATCCAAACCATCAAAGTTTTCATCCCATTTAGATGTTTACTTATTATTTATAATTACCATATTAACCTTCATATTTTAAATTTCTCATAAATATTCAAAAATAAATAAGTAATTTAATTAAACGAATAGATTGTATTTGGTTCGTTATAACCCATTTATTAAACGAGTGCTGAACTAATTATCGAATCAATGTCTTCAAACCCAGATTCGATTTGTTTAATTAACGAATCAAATCGAATTCACCCATTTATTAAACGAATCAATTTTTTCAAATCTAAACCCATTTAATTTGCTTCAAATCGAATCAAATAAACAAATCCCAACCCAAGTTGCCACCCCTACCGAGATTATTAGTGAAAAATAATAAAACTTAAATTGTAAAATATTAAATATTGGCGTAAATAACAAATATCAATATATTTATACAAATTATATAAATATTATTTAATATATAGACTTTAATATAATTTATATTTAATCACAACCTAAAGCTCGCAATTCTACAAGTGTACAATCCACAAATCAAACCCTAAGCCACTCTCTCACAATCCCGCTCATTTTTTCCAAATTATATGCGTCATAGCCATGATACGGATTGTCCTCATCTCGTCATAGCCTAGTAACACATCCCGTTGTCCGTGGCAAAACAATCTAGCTCATCGCGTCATCAGCTAGCACCCTAGCGCATGGCATTCCTTGTGCCAAAGTCGGTGGCCAAGAGGCATCATTACTCACGGATAGCACTCACGTGAATATTGTGTAAATTCACATTATTTGAATTTTGTTTTGAAAAGCATTATTTGAATAATATATATAGCAAAAGTTTTAGGTTAATATGATTAAGTTAAGTTTGAAAATTAAGAACTTATTAAATCATTCGGGGATCAAGGATCTTCAAATCTCTTGTTATTATTCGGGGACCCCAACCCCCTCTTCTCAAGTAATTATGATGGGGAGGGGGACGTATTTAAAATATGGGGGATTGATACAAGGATTACTCTTCCTTCCTCATTGCCATCCCCATTTGATTCTCTGCAAAACCAATTTTACAAGAAAAATTTATTTAATTTGTGATTATAATGGAGGCTGGGGGTGAGGTATGAAAAATATTATTTTAAAAAATATATTCATGGATAGTTTTTGTAATGAAATTTATGAACAAAATCTTCTATAATAAAAATAACATTATTACAATAATTTTCTGTAAAAATAACACACGGGACCTTCATAAATCTGCAACAAACTTTATAAAAAATTTAAAGGCTACACCAAATTTCTTGCAATAATTATATCATCTAATATGAGCCTGAACCTTAGGTACTCGACAGATTGCTCGCCACTGCATTCAAGGACAACATGAATATTCCTAAATAATTTCGACATGGGTTTATTGCTCACAATTGCTTTTCAATGTGAGTATGTTTTAATATTTTACTTCTTTAAAATATAAATTTCAATAATAATTCACAGTGATTATTTAGTAAAATAAAAAATAAAAAATATTTTAACTTTAATCATATATATTTTAAGGCAATTGCAGTAATTATACCAAGATTTTCTAAAAGAGTTTAACGGGATGTGGATGAAAAAGAAAAGTAGTTTGTGTCATTGTTCTACGAGTTAGATAGTTACGTGATAAAAATTAATATTTCAGTAATTGTATTTCATCATAAATTGAGTAGTTGGTTGATAATTACCTAAATAAATAAATATTTTTTGGACTACTCTAACATTTAACAATTTGTGCATTAATTAAATCATACTATTTTTCCCAACAAAAAATTGTTGACTTTATATATACACTGTTCTGTCGTTAATAAACGATCTTATCACATATTCCACATTAATGGAATCAGCATCTATAGTATGAGCTTATTGAGGTAATAAGCCTGAAATAACTAATATTAGGAGGCTTATGACTTCAATAGAGATGATGAAAAATTCTCAATGAACCCTTGGGTACCACGCAATCGGCAATTGGATGTAAATTGTGTGTCACAAATATGTAAATGTTGTATATTATATACAGATCAATATCAAATGTTGAGAGACGTGGTTGCTGTGTATTGGTATAGGTTGGGGGACTTAGCATAAGATTTATACGTATCCAACCCAAAATGATAGCTTTTTAGGTGGAGTGACTTACCTCTTTATAAACTTGAGTATCTCTCCTTCACTTTCCAATGTGGGACGTAATTCAACAATTTCCCCCAGATGAAACCACCGTTGGACTCCGGTCTTTTCGCCCGACACACCTGAATTGTTCCACCACCACATTCCGACTAATATGGTTTAACTCTTATATCATTTGTTGGAGGAACTTAGCATAATATTTTTAAGTATCTAATGCAAAAAACTAGTTTTTTAGGTAGAGTGATATACCTCCTTATAAACCTAAATATTTTTCTTTTATTAATTAATGTGGGACACAACTCAACAGTATATATATATCTCAACCTTTTTAATATTTCTCCATAGAGTTTATGTCTTTGACATATAAACATTTTTTTTCCTCGACCGGCCTTTGAGTTCATCAAATTATTCTTTCTTAATTTATTTAATCACGTAACTAACGTTCATTAAGCATAGGAAGGCAAATAACCAATAATATAAATAGGAGCAAAGATTATTAAAAGCTTAGCAAAGTTAATAAGAGTAGAGAATCTTAGTTCAAAGTAAAGAGCTAGTCAATCACTTCAATAAATTTGCAATGTTGTGATTAATTGGTTTAATAAAGCCCTTCTATCATTTGCTAGACTGAAAAAAATTACCAACATTGTCTATGAGGACTGTGATTATGATACGATATTGTACTTTGAGACCATAAGGGAACATGAAAGACCTCTATTGATCTCAGGCCCATTTGGAATTGTTTTTAGAAAGTTCAAAACTGATTTTGAAAAGGTAAAAATTAATTTTGGTGTTTTAAAAATTTTTAAAAATTACTTTTAGCAAAATCGCCTTATCTTACAGTAAATTTTAAAAAACAGAATTAGAGTGGCTTTTTAAAATCTTATCTTGAGAATCATTTTTATATTTAATGTAATTTTATAAATATCCTCATATATATTATAAAAATTTAAAATTATCCTTATTAATTAGAAAATAAAATTATTAACTTTAAAAAAATTATTATTATTGTTAATTAGATTGAGGTAACAAAATAAAAAATAAAATTAATAATACAAAATGTTTATTTTATTTATCAATTATTATACTTACACGATAAAAAATATTATATATATGTTTTAAATAAATTTTATTTAACATTATCACTAATTCATTTTTTAGGTTATCACAATAGTTTAATAGTAAGATTTAATAAATACATATAACTATTTTTAAAACTCATAACACTTTTAAAAATATATTTTATTAAATATTTAATAAATTATTTTTACAACACAATTAACAATAATTATCTTTAAAACTACAGCATCGCCAAACTAATCTTACTGTCCCAGATTTGAGATCAAACTGACAATCGAACTGGCATATAATTGTGCCAGTTTCCTATGGTATAATAAAAAAAAAAAACACGAAGACGTCTGTCCCAAAAATTAGGTAACGTAATCTCCCAGAGCCGCAGTGGCGCATGGGATCACCATCCCATGCTGCCAGTTTCCTTATTTGGCATTGTCTCTGACATTCTCTACCATTGATTTTGAATCACACGATAAGCAATCATCTCAACGGTAGAAGATGAAGATATCTAAGCAGTTATGATACACCAAGTACTCGACAATCAAAGCTCACAACTTTTCAGCCACTCATTTGGCCAGTGTTGGCCCATAGGGGCGCACAGCACACCACAGTTGGGTACCCTGGATGGGAAGCAAAGAATATTCAAGTTGGATTAGTTAATCTTTATCAAATATTGACCCTTAGATTATCTGACAAATTTATGGCCTTTATCATTGCAGAGATATCTACGGTCCAGATCATAATAGAAAGGTCATTCTTAAAACACATGACTATAACTCCAAATGAAGAAAAGACACATAATGATTATTGAATGGTCGTTTCGTTGGCAGTGGATGCACATGAGAGATGCTAGCGCCGCGGCCCCACAGTTAAGAGCTACGTGTCTTCCAGTAACTTCTACAGGTGTACCTAGTGTTACCTTCTGGCTCGGCTCTATTTAATTAGTTTTTCTTGAAACCAAGAATTATAAGCGCGATTATTATTATATTGTTTAGTCTTGATTTTAATAATAATATTCCTCAGATATTTAGCGAAAGGAAAATAAAATAAAGAATGAAGTGCTTAATTTGGTAACAGCTGGTCCTGCGGCCTCCAAAGTCTCAACACGTTTCAATGGCACAAGTCTCTCTCTTCTCTCTCTTCTCTCTCTCCTCTCCATTTCCAGCTTCCGCTGTTTCTTCTCGTCTGCGACTAAACAGGCCACTCCCATTTCAGTTCAGCAGAATTCAAGCTTCTTCTGATGCAACATCTGCTTCTGCTTCCAATTCAAATCCGAAGGTCGTGGTCACCAGAGAACGCGGCAAAAACGGCAAGCTCATCAAGGCTCTGGTACGCGTTCTATTTTCTCGTACTCCATTCAATTTTGTCGTTTCTTCAGCTATCTCATTTTATAATTTGATACATTGTCGTCATTTTCTATTTCTCGAAACTGTTCGAGCACAGAAGGTTTCGGTATCAATTTTCGTAGCTTTGGATTTAAGCGCTCAAGAATATTCTAGTTTTAGATGTTTTCAGGATTTTTTTCCTTTCTGTAGTGCGCATTTTCGAATATGAATTGAGGATTCATTTCTAGCATGAGGTGTTTGATCAAATGCTGAAATGAATGTAGCATATATCATTGCTTTTGTTCTTTTTTTTTTTTGTCTTTTTTTTTTTGGTTTAATAATATAACGTGGAAAATCTGTGAAAATAAAGAATCACTGAATATATATTTCAGATGGTGAAACTTTCAAGAAAGTATATGTTGTAGTCAATGTGGAGAAATATAAAAATGTAAATAAATCTTGAGACTTTTTTGATAATTTTAATGTCTGTTAACATTTTTCTTTCTGCAGAAGAAACGAGTGTAAGTGTGATTGGCTACTGAACTTAGTAGCTCTACTTTGAATGGCATGCATTTTTTACGTCGAATACTATCACTGAACAAAATTGGAGTCACCAGTGACATAAATGAAAACGTGATTGTTTATAAGATCTCAGGAAATCAATTGCTAATATAGAGCATTACGTGTTTCAACTATTTTTTGCACTTCTCCAGTGTCATTAACAAGCTTCACGTGCTCTTAGTCCTTTTTGCCTCTAATGAAAACCAAAAAATAAATAAAAGATTTGTTTTCCAGTTGTCATCATCAATTTTTCTCTGCAGCTTGGAAGAGTACAAAGTAAATGGAGAGCTGTTAGAAGCTCAGTCACTTCCATTCTAATGCATATCTTTAAAATTTCACATCACGGTTGCTTGATGTCTTTAATCAGTTAACTATTTATAGCTTCTGTTGTCTTGGGCTCCACGCTAGCTATAATGTTGCTTGTGCAAATACTTGGTACCAAACTGTGTCATGTGGTGCTTGCATGGTATATTCATCATACTAACCGAGGGCAAAGATTTTTTCCTTGTTTTGCACTTAGGATGAACAGAAAATTGATTTTCTGTTTCTGAGAGCAGGCTAAACATCGGATTGACTGTTTGGAACTCCCCCTGATTCAGCATGCACAGGGGCCTGATACGGATAGGCTTTCTTCTGTATTAAATGGTAAGTTCTTTCCTCACCCCCCCTGTTAAAAAAGAGATGACTGATCTAGTTTTTCACTGGTCCTGAATATGGAATGATCTCAATACATGTGGCAGTGATTCCTACACAGGAAAAAATTCCTATATGTTTTGAGGTTCGCTCTCTTTTATGCCCCATGCTCTTCATGAGCTTGGTTCTGGCAAAGCAAATGTTCTGCATTGTAAATTTTATTTATTTATTTTTTTGAAAGTATTTCTGCATGGTAAAACCACTTTTTCCATCTGAAGCAACTGAAGTCTTTGTTTGTTTAACATTATGCCAAAGTCAAGACTCATATGAGTTATTTCACTTTTCTTTTTTTCTTACTATATATTTCTGTTTGCAGCAGATACTATATTTGACTGGATTATCATAACTTCTCCTGAAGCTGGTTCTGTGTTTCTAGAGGCATGGAAGTAAGGATTAGAAACTACTAGCAAGGCGCTATCCTACTTTCTATATATTAATTCCTTTTCTGCACTTTGCTGCAGAGATGATTTAGTCTATTTTTGGCTTTTTCTTTTCAACCAGTTCTATTTTGTGACTTAAAATTTTGTATGGATACTGTTTATCCTAGGATGTTCATATTTTTGTCTACTTCCTTTCACTGCTTCTGCTGTAGTTTTGGATGAGTTGATCCAATTTTTATGGACCTTTAGATTTATGTTCTCAAAGTATCTTTTATTATCAAAATTAGTTTTATTTTTATTATTGTCTAGTTATTATCCTAAATTTGTTTGTTATCTGCTTACTTTTTGGAAGGCTTGAACAAGCACTACCTACAATTCCTTTCATAGAGCAATGCTCATATCCTGATGTATTTTGTTTCTTCATAAACTGGGGTGCATTGGCAGGCACCTTGGTTTTTTACGTTTAGTTCTTTTTTCACTTTCTATTTTTTCTAATTTCCATAATTAATGATTTTTATCCCCTGAATTCTGGTCCTTAGGGAAGCTGGAACCCCGAATGTTAGGATTGGTGTTGTGGGCGCTGGCACAGCAAGCATTTTTGAGGAAGTAATTCAATCTTCAAAGTGTTCACTGGATGTGGCCTTTTCGCCATCAAAAGGTATTCTTTCATGTTTATAAGTGCAAGAATGCTATATATCTGGACTTCTTTGTTGCCTGTTATGCATCATTGTATTCTAGGAGACTCAAGTAAAGTCAGAATCTTGCATTCATTTCAGATAGGAATCTCTTCCCATTGTTTTGTAGTACTAACAATAATATAAAACAAAAATTATGAAATTCTACATGAAGCAAATGGTCAACTCTCCAGCATAAATCTTGTTGCTTTGCGTGTATGTTTTACATTAATGAAATTGAAGATTTAAACTCTAGATAGCAGATATATTGTATTTGGGCCTTGTGTCGATACTTCTCCAGTTTTCCCACGTCTTTTTGTGGATATGCTTGGCTCTGAGGAAAACATACTTCAATGCTAATATAATATTTCAACATTCTCTCCTTGAAAAGTATCTTGGTAAATGACATATGAGTGGTCAACATCACTGACATGGTTGTATTATTTGTTATTTTACAGTCATAGATTCTGATGTTTCTTGGTAAATGATTGTAGATTGCCACTTTTTGGTTTCTAAAAGCATCTGTGCTGATTTCAAATTTTTTTCGTAACTTATTCTGCATTGCAGCAACAGGGAAAATTTTGGCTTCGGAGCTTCCAAAGAATGGAAAAAAAAAATGCACTGTGTTGTATCCTGCTTCTGCAAAAGCTAGCAATGAGATTGGTATGTTAAAAGCTTCTGGTTTTATGCTTTCCTTTTTCTGATTTGCTTTCTCTCTCTATTTCTTTTTCCTCTTCTGGCAGTCGATTGTTTCATGTTTGCTATATCTGTGAGTAAATGTTCATCAATCCACTTTAATCTGACTGGTTTCTGCAGCCCAAATTGCTTTTAATCTTTTCCTATTACTGTGGTTACAAGCTGGAGTTTGTTCAGTTTGTGAACTGCTGGAATCTGGAGTTTAATTTATAATTGGATCCTTTTTCTTCTAGTTATATTTGAACTTAGATGTACGGTTTTTCGATCCTCTAAAACTTCTAGAACTTTTGACTCTGAGAGCATCAGTAGTTTGTGATCCACATCATGCAATGGTTTCCACTTTATAGTATAGATAATTTTTGCCAATGTGTAAGTTTGCCGTATAATATTTTTTGTAACTTTCTAACACTGAGCTTTCTTCATTTCTGATGTTCTGATAGATTTTTAAGGCCCAAATTGTACAATATAATACCTGAATATGTCGTAAGGTAGCAGTTGATTTCATGATTGGGTTCAATGTGAAAGAATGTAGATGTAATATTGAATGCCTATTTGTCATTTATGTTTCAGAGGAAGGTCTGTCCAATCGTGGATTTGAGGTTGTGAGGCTGAATACATACACTACGGTAAGTGTTTCAATGCTGGCATTGTGACCTGTGAGTGCAGTTCTTCAATATTGATTGTACAGGCATTGTTTCCTGTTTGTGTTTGGAATGGTTGTTTGAGACACAGCTATTTATTTTTGTGTTGTATTCCTTCATACAATCCAAGGAATCATGGTTCACCGGTCAAGGTACACTATTTGTTGTTATATTATGTCTTGTCTGGAATGGTTGTTTGGTAACTTTGTAATGTATTGTTGGTTATTGTCTCCTGCTTTGGCATGAGAGCTCTATAATCAGGAAAAGTAACTCTTTTACTATATTTTCTTGCATATTTGATGATCAATATATGTGTGTGTGTGTGTGTGTGTGTGTGTCCTAGGACTCTACTTAGCTACCAGTGGCTGATTTGATGCGGCCATGAGGTTGGCTGCTTGCTTTGTCTCCCATCAGTTATTGAATCGGCTATACAGATAATTCGACTGTAAGAAGCTTGTTTATACACCAAAGAGCTCATGGTTTCACTTGTTCATGTGGTGCTGGGGTTATGGCGTTCCTGTCATGGTTTGTGTGTATGTTGGCCATAGTTAATCCTGCAGCAAAAGCCATCACAAATTCACAGTAGTTGCTATCTCAGCCTTATGTTTCTCAAGTCCTTGCCCTGTTCTCATATTTGAAAATTATATGTTTACCTATCCTGGCTGGTTATGAAGTGTTTGTTCTATGGTAGCTTAATTCAGAAGACCTAAAAATCTATTTAAATAGGTATTTGACATCACTAATTGAATGATTTACGTCATTTAGCCCATGATTTCTCATAATTTCTTTCAGGAACCCGTTCATCATGTTGACCAAACAGTTCTCAAGCAAGCACTTTCTATCCCTGTGGTGGCTGTTGCTTCACCATCTGCAGTTCGGTAAGTAGCTAGTTGCTAGCAGCGGTCCTACCATAGTCATTAAAAGCTTTATATTCATTCACAAGGAAACTCATGAACTGAACTTACTTCCCTGGCACCCAATTAAGAATTGTGGGAACGCTCCAAATTTTTGGTTGTTCCCATTTGGGATCCTTAAATGACCGATGTTTCATGATTTGATAATTCTCTTCCAAATACTTTTCCTTTGCAATAGTAATTATTTCTTTTACTTAGTTACACTTCCCTGCTGCAGCAGTTCCTGGGTCAATCTTATTTCAGACACAGAGCAGTGGAGCAATTCTGTTGCCTGCATTGGTGAGACTACTGCTTCGGCAGCAAAAAGATTAGGCCTGAAAAATGTTTACTACCCAACTCACCCTGGTCTTGAAGGGTAACCCTCGGTCTCATTTAGCATTTTTTGAAGCTTCTGCTTTATGCTGATGGCCCTCTTATATACCGTATGGTTGATTAGGATAAGAGATGGAAGTTATCTGGGAAAGAAATTTGATTTTGTGTGAATATTAGTAATTGGGATAAGAGATGGAAGCTATCTGAGAAAGAAATTTGATTTTGTGCGAATATTAGTATATAAATTGGAAATATTTCTTTTTCAAATGAAAAAGTGATTACGTACTTAATTTCAAAACTCAAATATCATAGACATAAGCTTTGCTGTGCTGAATGGAAGCTATAAGTTGCACTTATTTCAACTTAAATTCAATATAGTAAATCCTGGTTTAAAGCAAAAGGATGCTCCTAGGAGCACTAATACATTTACATATTTAAGTATGATTCTTGCGAACATAAGGTTTCATCACCCACGGCTGGCAAAACCTGAATTCTATTGGAGAGTGATGAATTAGCCCAAATTACCAGAGTCAAATTGGTAGATGGGTGCCCTTTTTTTTTTTTTTAATTTCTTGTTTTATAATTTTTTGGTGGCAGCTGGGTAGATAGCATACTTGAAGCCTTGAGAGAACATGGTCACTTCTAGATGTTTCAAGTTATTCAGGTAATTCTTTGAGAAAACGTTTTCCACTGGTAAGTTTGGTAAAACCATTGTCTTAAAATAAGAAAGCATTTCCTACCATTGTGGATTATTGAGTCATTCATACCTTTTTAGTTTTCTCACAGGCTGTGACTGATAATGAGCAAAACGCTGCAAGATTGAAGCAGCTCTCCAAATAAAATGAGTTTTGGACGAGTTGCATCATCATCCTGAGAGCCTGTCAAGCTGTAGAAGAGAAAGGTGCCAAGATGGTTCATATTCCTGACCGATTGTATCTTGTTGGCAAAGCTTTCTCTTGACGTTAGTGAAGAGACCATTCATATGATTTTGTGGAGAAAGAGGCTTCTCAACTTGTATATGCATTTTTCTCGTATTTGTATACCTGATTTATCATCAGTACGTAACCCATTGATACTCAACTTCTTGAAATGCTAACCAGTGGTATATTTTGTTGTATAGCTGTGATTAATTTCTCCATACATTTTAAGCTTGTAATTGAAGCTCATTTCATCTGACATGTTTATGCTTAATGTGTTTAAATTTTACTGTTGCAGAATGAGAGATCTCATGATTTGATGGGGTTTATGCCTGTGGATGTACTCAACGTGTGCTATGTAGTCTTTTTTTTTTTTTTTTTTTGGGATAGAGCTTTATGATCACTTATATGGCCGGTTATCGTAAAACTTGCATTGAAGACTATTGGGTTTCTGCATTATGAGTTCCTTTACTCTCTTTTGTCCGGCCGTCTGTCCCTCTACAACACCCCTTCTCTTCAATTATTGTATTTAGTAATAAGAAGTTCCTTGAGTGTTATGTCCGTTGTGACTTGTCAACACTGGGAAGTGGACTGGTTGTGTTGCCAATTGCAGTAAGTTAACTTTGGTTACGTTGATAAGGCAAAAAATTGATATGCAGATGTTTTGAAAATTCTCTCAGCATAAGATTCTTTCATTTTATCCCCCTTTATTTCCTTTTTCCACTTGCTTCGCTTGCATCTTGGTGCAAATCACAAGATACCTTCTAGCATTTTGGAACAAAAGACTGAAAATAGCAACGCTGTATTCTAATGATAATTCATTTATTCTGGTTACTATTATTTAGGACATACAAGTATAATAGCATCGGAACTCTTCGTGCTCAGAATGCATAATGGAACTGAAATTTCAAATTGTGAAATAACTAATATGTCAAGCTGGGATAACAGTTTTCGATGTCTTTCTTAAGAGGAGGGAGGAAGATTCCCCTCGAGGAAAGATGAGATCATGATGAGAGCTCGCTGTGGCTGGTTAGTAGGAACCATATGCCCTGCCCCTCTAACAGTAGTGAATACCACTCCCTTGTACCCGAGCACATATCCACCAACCTGCGCAAACATCATATTATAAATATGTCGTCTAGTTACAGCTCTGGGTCTTAATGTGATTGAATGATCGTTCCTACCTCACCATCAGTGTACCATGGGTACCAAGCAGTTTCAACCGGAAGGTTCAGAGCATTGATGGAGTATCTAGAGGATGTCACTGGGACTCGCCCATCTGTGTCACCGCTGCAGGTTTCATTTTCAATTATGTATCCAGTGTTAGATTAGTACGCTCGATAACCTGTGGTCTTATTATTATTATTACTATTGATAGTAATTGCACTATGTGTCGTTTCAGTTGTATAGCTTCAACATTTGTGGGGGAAGTAGAATTATAAAATTTCTCCAGAGCATGAGTTTAGAAGAAAAAACTAAGTAGGCAATTTAGCAGGCATATAGGATCCGCCGATCCGGACTCACATACCTGTATATCCACACCCTAATTCCACTTGCTATCAGCTGCTGTATTGTTGGAAGCACAGTTGATGGGCTGTCGGTCCATCTCAAGTCGCTGGGAAATTCAAATAATCCCGAAGAAAAATCAGCTATAAGCCTTTAATATATTTCATCAGGACTTATATTATTAGTTTGTTTTATAATTTTATCTCGTTTAATTTTCAGTGTTCGGAGCAATCAATTTGAGCACACACCCCTTGGATCAGAGGTGGTGCAGTCAAAAGAATTGACATTTGTGGAAGGGTCGAATTTTTAGCCAAAACATGTTTAACTCGTAATGTAATCTAAAGAAAAATTGGTCTTACCCGCAAGTTGTCCAGTTGGTATGTTTCGCATGAAGAGCTGCTTGCACCTCGGCAAGGTTTAAATAGGAATTAACGTACTTGTCGGAGCAGGGGTCATATTCTCTGATCTAATAACACAAGATCATACCAAGATCATTATCATCAATTCCCCTTTTATTATTATTATTATTATTATTATTTATTTGTTCTCCTGAATTAGCTTTAAAAGTAGTAATTAATTAGCTGAAAATAGAAAACCAACGGAAATTAAGGTTCGTAACTTTATATTGATTTGATATTGAACCGAAACTAAAAGAATGGCGTGATTACGAGCATAAAATTAATCGACACACTTACAACGCCGGCTGTTGGAGGTGGTGGTGCTGATGATTTGCAAAGTGGAGCGTAAACGTTGTATAGATCAATCTGTCCATACTCCCTAACTCCTTGAGTTTGATATTGATCACACGAAGTTGAAAGTTGACCGGTCGCAAAGTCACAATATTTGTTAATCGCGGCATTGGTTTCATCGGAATTGAGAGCATGCGTCCAGAAAAAGTCAAACATTCCTTTGGTGCACAAATTATCATCTATCCAAGCATTCCCAATCTGCACATATGATCCAGCAATTAACATCAGTTTTTAACTAGCATTATTACTATAAAAAAAAATAAAAAAAATGAGAGATAGGATAAGCTTAATGAGTTATTATTGGTCAAACTCACAGCTATGCCTTTGAGGTTGATGATTGTTTTACTTGTGTTCTTGGAGAGAATGGTGTAAGCAAGTTGAGGGACATAGTGGCCAGCATAGCTCTCACCAGTAATAAAGAAGTCACGGTTTTTGTATTGGGGAAATCTCTCGAACCAATTCACGAGGAAAGTATAAGAATCCTCAGCTGTGTTATTGTCGCCGAGATTGCTGTAGTCCGAAGAGGTATTTGAATATGAGAACCCGACTCCTGCTGGCGTCTCCAAGAATAGCACATTTGCCACTGCAATATACATATTTAACTTCAACGCGGGTTTTCATTTTGGATAGTAAAACAGAAAAAACATGCCGAACTTTCAAACTGGTAACAGCGTGCATGCATTTTACCGTTATTCCAAGCATATTCATTTCTGTATAGGGTTTTGCCATCGCTGTTTACTCTGAAAGGGCCCAGTTCTTCCATGGCACCATATCCAAGAGATGAGCATCCTGGACCTGTATACATCTCAGAAATTATTATGGGTTACTCTTTTCTTTTCTTCTTTTGGCTACTCAATGTGTGAGGTGAAGGAGACAAATCTTACGGTAAGTTTAGTCTTTTTTGCTTAATTTAGTTGCATTTTCAAGAAACAAAAATACTGGTTGCACAAGGTAGCAACACTTAATTACTTATCTTTGAATTATGCGATTATGATTTAAAATTAGCTTAGTCGAAAATTGTACAAACGCTTCTGAAAACAGAGAGAGTGGATGACATGAATAGACTTTTTTCCCCTCCCATTTTATAAGGAAAAAATGTAGACTTGATATGGATTTTTACGTTACAATTTTTTATGTTAACGATAGTAATTATTATAGATAGAGTAGAAAGTAAATAGTAAAAGCAGAAAGTATTGATAAGAGAAAAGGTGTCAATACAGAAAATGATGATGATTATTATCGACGAGTTTGGAACCCAAAATTTGTTTACAAGTATCTAGGTCTAGTACGTAAGTTAGATGATGATGATGATAATTCAGAAAATGGCAGGCACTAATACGCGGTAATAACTGTTGGCACTGGTAGTGGATCATGCCAGCTCTATATCCAACTATGCGACTCCGGCCGTTTTCTTTTTGGGGGAAAAAAAAGTATCTGATCATATCTATGGCCTAGAGAAGAAAGAGGACCACCAATATGACCTAGGCCGAACTTGTATATCCATAATGGACAATTCTAGCACATTATATTTGTAAAGGGAAACTACCTCCACTTAACTTTGTTTGGGTGGAAGGAGAGTCCCATGAGGTGGAGGGTAGCAGTTCGCACTTCACACCACCCAGCCATGTGGAAGTGGCTGTGGCTCCCTTCGAAATTGACCAGTCACTAATTAAGATGCAATCATGAACAAAACAAGCCAAAGCAAAAAAAAAAAAAAAAAGATATGAGAGAACAATTTGAAGTCAACAGTAACATCGAATTGGCCCGATAGTAATCTAGAAAACAGTTGCTTTGACCTACGTACACTATAAATGGTGCTGGGTGGTATTTTTTCTGTGGCGGGCCATGAGTGGCTGCCTATATTATGTTTTGCCCCACAAATCCACAATTCATATTAAGAATTAACAATAATGGCATTCAGCACGGATAAGGGGGTAAGCACTCAAGTAAGATGGTGACAGCGAAAGGCTGAGTAAGTAGTGAGTCTGGGTACTCCTGTTATATATATATATATATATTTCCTTGTTGGACTACGGCATCAAGTCTTATCATAATTTACATATCTAGCTACTGCTTAGTGGAAATTTCAAGATTCCCTGGGTGCTCTTTGCTTTGTTTCTTTTCTCTTATAATTTCTTCTCGATAAATGAGTCTTAAACATTGAATTTTAAATTTTAATATTAAAAATTAAGAGAGTAAGAGGGAAAAAAAAAACAAGGAGAGAATTCTAATCTCCTTTCTTAATGACAATCTTCAATACACCATTAAGAGTTTGTGTGGCATTATTTTTCATTTTCAATTAGAGTTTATCTAGTAAATTTTGTTATTTGTAGAGTTTTTCAAAATAAAAATAAATATTTAGTTGTCAATCACAACTTTTAGCAAAAATCTGTATAATGAACATGATAAACAAGTTCTTTAATTAAGGTTTTGGAGAAAAATGAAGTAAAATTGTAACAACAGAAATATGTAAGTCAGCATTTTAAACAATTCAGCTCTTTTTCAAAAAAAAAAAAAAAAGAAACCTTTGCAATCTCTATTTCAAAAAATTAAAATTTGAGCTTGAACGCAAATGAATAAATAAATAAGAAGAATATTTGGTATTATAAATAAAATTAGAAAAAGAAAAATGCCCTTTTAGCCATAAGTCCAAACTAGTTGTAAGCCAATTTCATGGACGTCTATTCTAAGTTTACATTTCTAGCTAGATTAGGAGAAGCTTAATTTTCAGGAATCTTTTATTTTCGTACTAACCATTTTTTAAAGTGGACTGTGGTCACGCGCGAGTTTTGGCGATAATTTGTGTTAAATTTGCCTAGTTTAATTTCTTTCTCCTTGACACTCTGATTCAATACATGAACTCCACTAAAAGTCTCATACAACACAGAGCAATTTGTAGCACAGAATACATAGATATAATCAAAGATTAATTTATGGGTAGCAAGTTAAGGGTGTAAAGATTTTCTTTTAATCCGTGCGCGTCAATATCTAATACGTTTATGCATGGGGACTTTACAAACATGTGTGTGTAATTTGCGTAAACAGCAAGGCAAGATTTTAGAGGCATAAATGAGAAAATTAGACAAGGAAATTGAAAAAAGGATGGCACAGAGATGAATTTGAAGCGTGATATTTACCTCCATTTAGCCACAACACCAGAGGTTTGCTGGAGGAACTCTGCGGGGACTCAACGAAATAGTAGAACAATGCTCTTCCAGCCTTGGGGTCTACCGTTAAATAGCCTGCGTACTGATCAAAATCCACCCCTTCAGGCTGTCCCGGCAAAGTTTTTATCTTGTCAGCCTCCATCATCCCCTCTTGGGGTCCAATATCCACCGGAGACATAACATTTCTGACTTTTGATTGATCAGTCCACGGTTCTGTCCGCTGAGGGTTTCTGGATTTTTTAGAGTTAATCAACCTGTTGAGGTTGTCGATTTGGTTTGCGTAACAAGCCAATTGGTAGCAAGAGAGTGAGAGCAGCAGCCACCATGTGGTTGTGGTTGTGAGACTAACCTTCATCGTTTGATAGCCTTTTTGTCTAGCTTTTGGAGTGCCAAAAGAGTATATTAAGGGTTTATTTTTCTCTGATAGAGATGGCAGTATTAAGGTGACGCAACTTATATATATGTGGTTTGTACAGCTTGCACACTAATGAAAGAAGCAAACATGGGGCCCTCCATTTTGTTGTTGATAATTGTTCAAATTTGAAACGCCAGTACTTGGAACTTTGTTTGAGCATTTGGTAAACATCATCATCTTAATGGTCCAAATTTAAGGGCGCTGTTATTCTAATTCCTCCTCTTTTCTCATGGGAGAAAGGTGTATTTTGCACTTTTATAATTGGTCTTCATTGAGCTTCAGTCATTTTTGTTGGTTTAAAATATTTTAAAATATTGTATGCAGCTGCTCCAGAATCTCACTGAACTGAAGGGAGAGCCTAAAATGGTGCCATTTGGGTATTTAGGTAAATTATGCCTGTATATTGATATATATCTCTCAACGTTTTATTTTGATTTTTTTTTTAAAAAAAAAGTTCTCAATATGTCCAACAGGCCAGTCATTATCAGTTCTAAATTACTATGCATAATTTGAAGACTATGTTGTTGTTTTCTTGATCCTTTAGATGCTTTAGACCATTAATTAGCTCCTCTTATCTTTTACGGAATAAAGGCGCTGTGCTCTAGTTTTTTATTGACAGGTGGTCGTGATATCAAAAATTCAAAATCTGAAATCTTAAACTTAGAAGCAAAATTCTGAAGAGGCTTCATTTCTTGCCCTTACTTTCACGCGAGCAATAGGAGTGCTGTCAGCTTTATTTTGTGAGATAAGCCGTTGAGTACTGAGACTGGCAATTACCCCTTCAGTTGTCAGCTAAATCCACCAAGCATAATTAAGGAAGAAAATTTGCTTCCTGATTATTTTTCCACATAAGCTTAAGTATAAATTAACAAAGAAACTCAGGTACAAACTAACAAAGAAACAGTATTAGCAATCTTTCTCTTAGTTTTCTCTATGCAGGAGGTGGAAGCGTGCCGTTTATGAATGAGGAGAATAGCACCAGGGCCCGAGCTGGCTGATAACTTGGAACAAAATGTCCGGCGCCTCTTACAGTCACAAATGTCAGGTTTTGATATCCAACAGCATATCCTCCGACCTTAACATGAAACAAATCTACTTTAGTTTAATGATAAGAATACCTTTTTCAAATTAAAACGAATGCTTAGTTTCGCGAAACCTTACCTCTCCCTGAGTGTACCAGGGGTACCAGGCCGTCCTAACCGGTGTCCCCAATTTTTTAACGGCATACCTAGTGCATGTCACTGGCAAGGCACCATCTGTGTCGCCACTGCATATTATGGTAAACACTAATTAATTAAAGCTTGAATACTGAAATGACTTAATTTTTCATAGGATGAACATTTTCACTTACATTGCCGTACCTGTATACCCATATGCGGATCCCTTCAGCCATCAGCTCCTGAATGATTGGCAACACGGTTTGTGGTTTATCTTTCCAATTTCGATTTATTTCTCCACTGTTTTCAGCGGTAGCATGAAATCAAAAGACAAATATCTGATTTAGAAAATTATGAGACTGCAAGATACTAATTGAAACTTAACTTATAATTGGTATATAGGGCAGTGCCTGCAGGATTGCCATGGATAAGGAAGACCGGTGACGTTTGCATGTAGAGCTTCCTGAACTCGAGGATTGTTCAAGTATGTTTCAATATAATTTTCTGAGCAGGGATCAAATGTCGAAACCTGTTTGCTATTTCCTGTTAGCAGAGGGATCAACATACTCAAAAAAAAAAAAAAACTATAGATATGCTGCATTAGATAATTTATCCGTGTAAAAAAAAAAAAATTGTACATACAGTATTAAATTTGGAGGAAGAATTGCACAAGGGGGCATAGATGTCATAGGAATAGATGTTGCCAGCAGCAGCGTCTCCTTGATCAATAAAATTCCAAGCATACTTTATCTGAACTATTTAGTGAAGCAAAATTGCAGCTTGATGTAAGCCCATGGTAGATTTCATCAGGCATGAGGGCATGTGTCCAATAGAAATCCACTGTCCCTTTCATCATCGTTTCAAGGTCAATAAGCGCATTACCCATCTAATCATCAAAACCTTTTTGTTACAAAATCTAACATAAAGCCATGGAATTCAAAGTATGTAATGTGTATGAGACTCACTGCAATTCCTCTTAGATTGATTATAGTTTGGTTGTCGTGCTGGTTGTTGTAAAGAATTGCCTGTGCAAGCTGCGGTATGTAATGTCCTGCATAGCTCTCTCCAGCTATGAAAAAATCTCGAGTTTTGTACTCGGGGAATCTCTCCAACCAATTAACAAGAAATGTATAGGAATCCCGTGCAGTTCTTATATCACCATTTACTTTGTAATCTGAGGTTATGTTTGAGTAAGAAAATCCAACACCGGCAGGGGATTCTAAGAAAATGATATTGGCATCTGAAAGTGATCGTCAAAGAAATAAAATCCAAATTACGTCTATTGGTTATTTCGAATTTTAGAGATTATGTTAAGCAAGACAAGTGTTGAAACTTTAGAAACTCGCCTTTGTTCCACGCATATTCATTTTGATAAAGAGTTTTGCCATCTTTGTTAACTCTGAATGGCCCAAGTTCCATCATCGCTCCATCTCCAAACGAGGAACAACCAGGCCCTGGCCACCAGAAAATAAAAGAGATATAATTGTTTGCAATAATGCTACAGAAAATTTAGCATGACAAGAAGCTTACCTCCATTGAGCCACAAGACAAGCGGCTTGGAAGAAGAATTCTGAGGTGACTCGACGAAATAATAGAACAATGACCTGCCATCCTCAGGATCCACAGTCACGTATCCTGAATACTGATCAAAGTTCACTCCAAGGGGTTGTCCAGGCAGGCTTTCAATTTTATCCTTGTCTTTTAGTCCATCTTGAGGGCTATTGAGCAAGGCTGAATGTCCTGCAACTGCATATATGTCCGAACTATAACTTGTCAGTGCGTAATTGTCCCTCTCCTTGGATAATTCTTCCTTTATGAATTTCAATGGATTCATATCTATCCATCCATAGCACTGGCTCCAGTTTGACAAGCACAAGAGAGAAATCCAAATGATAAACGCAGAATTGGCCATTGTTACTGGGTTTGGAATGAGTTACACTACATTCGTATGTCTTGATTTCTTACTGATACCATAAGTTGATCAACCACAATTGACCATTATTTAGAAAAGCAGAACAAATAGTGTAGACTATACATTGTTGTACATGCGTCAATTTTGACTTTAAGCAATAGTTTATTGTTGAAAGATGTTGACACTGTCTTCATGTGGGTAGAATTTTAGTCAATAATATATATGCAAGTAGTTAATAATATTAGAATAAGAACCAAAATATTATTACCCTACTGCATTAACTGAAAAACTAGACGGGGAGTTGTTTAATAAATATTGTTTGCATCCAGACAACATCGATGCGGGGATAGCTCAGTTGGGAGAGCGTCAGACTGAAGATCTGAAGGTCGCGTGTTCGATCCACGCTCACCGCAATTATATTTTCGTGTTTTTTTCCCACAGTTTCGAAAAACAAATGGGCCAAGCTAAGTTATGGGCATACGGCCCAATTTTCGTAATCCAAAAAAATTAAAACACATTCTGCTACTATACAAGAGCAAGACATTGAAGTCCTTGATAGCTACACATAATTGAAAGAAGGAATTTCCATTTCCTCGAGCAGCTAAAATTAAAAATTTTATTGCCTTTTTGGTATGACTTATTTAATGACCATAAAATACTTATTTGATTTTATAAGTTCTTATCATAATTTTAGTTGTTCTTCAAGTAAGTGACTAACAAAGCAAACTATAATCAAAAGAACAATTTAATTGCTCTTACAGATGTGACAAGCAAAATGCATCCAACGCTGGATTGAAAGTGAAATAACGCCAAGAATGGTGATTTTCTTCTTATGCTTAAAATGGAAATATTAAAATTAAAATTGAAATTGCAGAAGATTTGAGCATTAGCTTAGCTAAGATAAGAGCTAACAGATTAACTAGATACCGGGGACCAATTCAATAGAAAGAGCTGGCACAAAAAGATTTATAATAATAAGGTGACAAGTAAGCGACAATGACTCGTCTATGTACAAACCCACCCAAGTTTTTCTCTTTGTTTCCATGTGTGGCCCTTGTCTCATTACAGTATACGAATGCCTCCGCTACCACTCTCTCAGTAAATTGTAACCCTATTCCTATTTCCTAATTCCGTGGCGGCTTAAGATCGAACGGCAAGTGTGGCCTTGCGGTGGTAACTGTGAATGAAGCACCCATATTAAAGTGGGTTGATGCCTTTTCTGTGACTAGAAAAGTGAAAACAAATAAATCCTACGAGGAACATGGCCCCGGGTGGCAATATTTTCCAGCTGGTATCCTACTGATTTTATTACCCACCAAGTGAACATTGTACCAGTTTTTTTTTTTTTTTTTTGCTTTATCTTAATTGATTGAACAGGTGTTGCTTTCAATAATGGAGATTTGTGAATTGTAGAGGGGTGAATTGTAGAGGGTCCCTTCAGATCTTATTGCAAGGAGAGGAGGATGAGAGGCAAAGGTTAGACAGTGAACAGTGATTAACTTTTAACAGCTCGGGGGACCAAAACCCCCAAAGTGGCTTTGAGTTGAGTTGAGAGCTGCCACAATATGTAAAAAGAGACACCTAACCTTTTAGCATGTAGCTGCTTTTCCACTTTTAATATTTTTTTCATCGATTATCATCAGGATTCAGGAGTGGCACAGATCCAAAGTTATTATTCTATTTTCATTTCCGGAAACCCATGGCCGTGGATGGATATAATATCAATAGGACCACCTAAAGGCTAAAGCCAACCCAATATTCTAGAAACAGTGGTGCACATTGCTTCAGTAACAATCTCTTTGAAAGAAAGATAATTCACTGTAATTGTTGCTCAAGCATATGCAAATAAACAGCATCACTGAAACCAAAAAGCAAAAAGAGCAAAGCTGAAAAGAAGAAAAGAGAAGCTTTAGTGAAAGAGGCTATAAGGGTACAGTTATCATAGCGCGCAGTGGCATGACAAATCAGTCCCCACACTGGAAAAAAACTTTAATTAAAAGCTTATTGTAAAATTACAAGAACCTTTCAACTTTTTGGGAGAATCCATAACATGTATGGGTAACATCTGTTTGTGCAAGAAAAATGAAGAAATGGGCCGAGGGTTATTATTTACTTTTGAGGAATCCGTAGCACACAATCGTCACATCTCTTACTATTGAGTTACAGCAGCTCTAGAGCAATTGGGAATTTCATTTTTTTTTTCTTTTTTGGTGAAGAGTCACATACTTACGCCTTATTGATTCTTTTATTGGACCTACCCACCCAACATTGAACTTTCTCTCTCATTTTCACAAAATACTATGAGCACATTTAATTTACCCCAATCGGAAATTCAATCATGAGTCCTAGTAATCGAAATGTTAACGAGTGACACAGTGCTTTTCTTGTTAGTGGGCATGAAAATATGGAAAGTTGACGTTGGTTATTCGCAGGCGTAGGCCCAAATGTCTTGTTTTTTTTTTTCTGGTGGAAATTAAATGGCCGTGCTTGGTGAAAGAGTGGTATATGAACTCAAGGGACCAAATGGCTCTTAGTTCTTATATGAAACCTCCCCTAAATTTCAACCATAGCTTGGAAATCAAATCTATCGTCTTCACCACTTGGTTGCCACCTTGACAGGGACATATAAACTTAAAATGACAACATAAATTTTGCGTTATTAATTTCATGTAATTTTATAATATAAAAAAGTTGATGAGTTTACAAGTGTAATTACTGGTTACCAAATTCTTAGTTATCTTTATTTTATAAAGCATGGCAAGAATAGGAAACAAACTCTTCTCTATTCTGACTACGCATACGAGCAGGGTCAAACCACATATCTAAACAAACTCTATGCCCTTACACGATTGTGGGATCGAACCTCATGTGCCATGTCTCTTAGTACTTCAATTATTTCACACACAATGACACAATGTAATGTTCACATTTGACATTCCAAATAATATCTTTTCAGGAAGGGGAAAAAAAAAAGAACATTCTAAATAATTTACCAAAGTTTTTTTTTTTAAATCTTATGTGATTTGTCATGCTTCTTGTAGATGGTCGAATTCTATGGCAATAAAATTTTCATAATATATATATATATATATATATATATATATATATATATATATATATATATATATATATATATATATATATATATATATATATATATATATATATATATATATATATTAGTAGTTTTCTGGTCAGGTATTTTAAAATCCGAAAAAGCTTTAAAACCGCCCGCACTTTAAAATTTTGGACTAGAACATTTCTCTCTATATATATATATATATATATATATATATATTTAAAACACTTGAAATGAATGGGAAAAAAGAAAAGAAAAGATAGTTATAACCCCTAAGATTTGAAAAAAATAATTATGCAAGGCCCAAAATTTTTATTAAATGGCATGAGGATCCCTTTTTTTATTATGATGCCCTTTGAATATTATGTTTAAAAAAATGAATTTAAAATTTTTTAATAGATACAAATATAATATAAATAATTTAATCAGTCTAGTAGATTATTAATAATATTAAAATATTTTTTGGAACATAAAATAATTAAAAAATGTAAAGTATTATATTTATATTAACAATATATTTGTGTTTATTAAATTTTTAAATAAATCTTTGAGTTAAATAGATTTTATAATTAATTCAATATTTTTTACATACTAATGACATTAAAAATGATTTTATACGCTTTTTAGAATAATTTAATTTTTTTATATTTATTTAAACATTACGTTTTTGTTCACTATAAATTTTAGCTTAATATAATAAAATATGTCAAATAAATTGTAAATTATCAAAATATTTTTTAAATAATAAATTTATTTTTAAATGTATCTATTATTAAATTTATTTTAACATAAAAAAAGACAGTATTGATATCTTTTATCAAAAATTTAGAAATCTACATGATTATTTTCTTGACTTCTTCAAAAAAAGAAAAAAGTAACTTTAAGATGATACGTGAAGCGAAGCCCTTTAAAATTGAGTAGATTACATTATCAATCGTTGATTATTATGCAACTCCAATTCAATCAAACTACACACCTCGTTACATATTATATCTTCAAAACAGAGAGTAAGAACATTTCGACATGTAAAATCCTCGACGATCATGTAAATCCAAAACTCAACCAAACCGGTACACCTCTAATTAATAGATTACAAATGTCAAATAAAACTTTATACATTAAAATTAATATAATTTGCTTTCTTGAGATTGACATTTTATCTGCCTGGCGAAGCGTTACGCTCCTGTGAGGCTGTGACAACAACATTAAGTGACATTCACAAGCAATTTTTTTGCTTTTTGCCTTAAATACGTCTAATTTAATATTGTTTAGTCAAGGTCCAACTTATTGATAATCTTAACATTTTTTATTAATCGCAAATCCAATAATATACATCCACATACATGTATTCATGGCATCCAGCCAAGTTCTTTGCCTATTTTTTAAAAAAAATTAACTGGCATGCATACAGAAGAGGAGTCAGTTTCATCTTCGGTAATCAAGATTTTGTTTTGGGTTAATCTAACATTTACGTCCTTTTCCCCCCCAAAAAATTACAAAATTATAAAAACTATATCAAAGAATTGTCTTATTACTATTTTGTCTAAATCGAACATTATTTTTCCATTTTTCTCATGATAATGACCGAGCAATGGATTGCCGCCAAAAGTGGGGTGAAGTGAAAAAAAATAAAAAACAAAAATGATAATGTAGATGGACCAGAACACGTAAATAATTTACAATTGGGACCATATTGCAACAATTCCCGTACTTTGTATTCCAGTTTTGATAATGGTAAATGGATTTTCGACTCAAAAAGACTAACAACTTTTTGTATGGAAGTAAAGAAAAATGATTGGGGGACTAAATGATGATAAAAACCTGACAAAAATATTCATAAAACTACGTCGTTTTAAGTTTTTTTTTTTTTTTTAAAAAAAAAGAAGATAAAACTCACCCAATATAATTTATTTTATCTTTGCTAGGATTTAGTTCTAATATCAGTAATTGAAATTAAATAATAATGAACAATTGAACCGGCCACCTAAAAGTATTTGCCTTAAATGGGAAATAATTAGTAGTAAGACAAAGAACATGAATGATTCTCTACTCACGTAGTCTAATTATTATGTTTTCTCACATAATCATAATTCACCGACACAAAGGTATGGTTGTTACCAAACTGGATTGCGGAATCGATTACAAAATTTATTTCCAAAATGCTATTTATTTGTTCGTGATATATTATGTAGTGCTGGGAACAAGTCAATGCTATGCTAAATTGTCGAATTGTCAACTTAAATCTTAATTACATTTATCATTCATCTATTGAATAATAAATTTTATAACTTACAAAATTATTTAATTACTATTTAATAAATGAATATTATATTAATTGAGACTCAAATTAAAACGTAAGTATTGGAACACCTAACCTAACATTACTCAATTAAATTCATTATTAAATTGGCCTACAAAAATTAGAAATCTGGCTTCGTTTTTGCGGTCAGGCCCCGGGGCTGTCTTTTCGTTATTCTTGATTTATTATAATTGCCTCATCATAAATAAGGGTAAAATTAATCTTTTCTATACCCAAAATAAAAAGCTTTTAATTAATAATTGTACAAACCCAACTGATTTTTGGTTTACTTTTTAGCTTCGGCTTTCAGAGATCGCAATCATCAACACCATTATCAACAGCTAATACGATTTAAACATTAATTAATATTTATTCATTTGATCTGAATTCTGAAGCTAAAAAGTCACTGTCACGTGGCTACGAGTGGTGTGTCCATTATATTTATCATCGCTTTTTATCACCAACAAAACAATCATGACGACAGCGTCTCATTCCATGGGATTCTATATCCTCTCATTTTCACCCAAAAAAAAAAAAAGATTAAATAAAATAAAATAAAAGATTGATAAATAAAATATAAACGAAACAATTAATATGTCATCTTTCATTTTCGTACTGCTGATTAAAAGAGTTTATATATATATATATATATATATATTTAATATTGTTATATAGGATTATAGATATTACAATTAATATTTATAAATAGATTTTATAATTGAGACATTCTTCGTGGCATGTACTCTTCTGAAACGCTGCCTAAATTTTTTAAACCCTCTCAAATATTCGAGGGCTGTCCACGCTACTCATATTTCGTGAGGAATAAACTAACTTTACTTAATTATTTGATAATTGATGAATGATTGTAAATAAGCTTTATAAATATTTTTATGGAGACTCGAACCCTTATACTAATTATTTTAAGTGTAAGAATTCTCCCACAGGACCAAAGGTCCATTGGTGAGTTTATATATTTTTTTTGAAGGGACAGATTAAGATCATAGATTTGAGAGGTAGACATTGCACGCGACGTGGGGTTTCTAAATCAATATTCCAATCCGATAACTTTGAGCTTTTTGTGTATAAAAAATTTGATTCGTTTATGAAGAGATATTAATTTGCTGGATCCCTTTCCGATATTTCGTTGACTGCCTCATGCCGTCATAACTCAATTTATAAACCATGAAGCTGTGCAAAATAATATCGGGGTTAACGTTAGTCTCCAGAAAAAAAATAGAAACAATAATTGTATAATTTTTTTTTTCAATTACTCATGTGTATCGAACAACTCATTCTTGATAGAGAAATTTTAAAATACATATGAGGTATTATATCAGTTATATAATAAGTAAATAATATCATAATATGTGTATATTTATTTTGAAAAACTATCATATAAGTGATAGTTGTATTAAATTTAACTACACATATCATGCATGCATTGATTGATTGTAATACATCTGAGATATTCTAAAATTTCTCTACCAGTTGACTTTAAATGGCACAAATTAGGTACATTCAATCTTATAGTGAGCATGAATTTGAATGTAGTCTGGGCTAATAGCTACTTATCGAGAAAACTTTTGATTATTTCCATAAAATCATAAATAACGACGGATACTCCATCACATTGACCCAAAATGGAACAAAATTAACTCGTACGAATAATATTTTATCATTTTGCAAACCAAGTTAATTTGCAATACATTTATAGCACGCACTGCAACTATGGGATAAACAGACAGAGACAACGAACCGCCATATTAAATGTCAAGTCCCTGCAAGGCTTGGACCAACTTTAATTAACTTCTTTTTCCCCTTAAATCGAAAATATTTTTAGTTGGCAAACATGTGAGTTGGGCAGCTTTTGCCTTCAAATACCAGCAACTAATCTTAATTTAATTTCCCCATTACACAATTACCCCCACTGACCCATAATCAAACATTTACTTCTAATTTTTTTTAACCCACACATGTCAATTAATAAGATTATTTCGAGAGAGAGAGAGAGAGGGTTCGATTTATATTCGTAGGCTACATTTCTTTGTTTGAGATAAATCTTGAGTCCCAAGTCCAGCTTATTAAAGACAATTTTCCGTTCTCTCACTTTCTATTTGAAATATAAGTGTGTCGTGATTGAGCTCTTATTTTCTTCAGATCCGAATTTATGCTTTATAAGTTGAAAATTTTTGGATATGCGCAAATATATATATATAGAAAGAGAGAGAGAGAGAGAGAATAGAATAGTTTGAAAGACTGTGGCTAGCGTTCTAAAAGCATAGTTTTCTTTATTGTTCGTTTTTTATTATGTGTGTATATATAGAATTATTTTTATGATTAATCGAAGCGCCGCCCTAATGTTTGTTTTTTTTTTTAATAAAATATTTAGCTGATATATTACTATTACTACAAGTACCATGAAATAAGGGAATTGGCAAAGAAATAGTAACGGTAAATAGTTGTGTAAAAAGAAGGAGATGGGGCAACGCAGAGGCACGCACGCTTACTGATCTATGATGACATGCATAGGATAGACGGAGAATACGGTAGATCCCGATCCGAAATCCCAATTCCCAATCGTAAAGAGAGAGAGAGAGAGAGAGAGAGAGAGTCGCTTAAATGCTAAAGAGTTCCAAGTTAACAGACAACGTACGGTCGTATATTATTATCAATATGTGCATCTTTTTAACAAAATTTAGCCAACCGCTTCAGCCTTGAGCTTTCACTCACCCACTTTGCCAGTTGCCACCTCAATCCTTTTATTAGATGATATTCCAAGGCCACTGTCCACCATTCAGCAAGCATCGAGGATATTGTATTACCACACTAACACGCTCATCCTCAGGAGCTCCTCTTTCTCTGCCTCGTATTTGTTTAATGCTTCGGCAATGATCCTGCGTCGCAATTATTGAACTTCTCTTACATGCGTATGCATACAAGATTTTTAACGAGGTCTGCGTTTGATTCTCTTCTTGTCAAATTAATATGAATGCATTTCAATATGACGTCTTCTGATTTTTCTTTTCCCGATTATGCAGAAGTTGTCCCTGTTGTTGTGCTTCTGCAGAGGCTGTTAAAAGATGAGTAGAAGACTCAGGACTTCACTGCAATGCCAATCTTTTGAAGCTCCATTGAATCAAGATAAAGTAACCATTAATCACAATTAAATCAACTTTTGATCACATATTTAAACTGGGCCCCCTTAGCTTTTATTAGTATGATTGTTCTGTTCAAATTAAATCATGTAAATGTAATGTTGTAATTATTTCCCCATGGAGGCCACAGACAGAGGGGGGGTTAATATAGTTTCACATATATAATATGGCTTCAATTTCGATGCGGAGAAGCTAGGCTCCTGAAAGTGAAACGCTCCTAAAGATTTTGAACACTTGGTCTTGTTTTGATTAGAATCCGATGCTAGATTTTCAAATTGAATCTCGCGCTTATAAATTTCAATTTCTGGTGCAAATGCAATGAAGGAGAAGGTGGAAATGCCGATAACCAAAGTAACGGGTGCCAGAAAAACAACTGCGAGTCGAAGAGCTTCTAACGCACAACGAAAATATGCGTTGCAGCAAGATGTGGGGATGTTTTTATCTTTTTATTTATTTATTTTTTTTTTTTTGTCGTCTTAGTGACTGCACAATTTGCTATTTTGGATTTAATTTTGTTTTAGCTTCTTTTAGTGATAGTTGTGTTGAAATTTGGAATTGTTCAGGTCGATAAGCTGAAGAAGAAGCTTAGACACGAAGAGAATGTTCACAGAGCTCTGGAGAGAGCTTTCAGTAGGCCTCTGGGAGCTCTGCCTCGTCTACCGCCTTATCTTCCTCCTTCTGTCAGTAACAAAAATCACCATCCGCTTTGTGTTCTTCATTGTCGAATTCGATTGCCATAGTCGTGTTTGAATTGGGGGTTTCTTTTGGTTTTTGTAGACGAAGGAGCTTCTTGCAGAAGTGGCTGTATTGGAGGAAGAAGTTGTAAGGCTTGAGGAACAGGTAGTGCATTTCCGACAAGACTTGTATCGGGAAGCGGTCTACATTTCATCCTCGAAGAAGAACATGGAGATTTCAATTGATTTGTGTGATCCATGCGTTGATGATACAAATTCTAAACAAGAACAATCCAAGTTTTTAGCTCGCAATGTGGGTCGATCCACGACATCGGCAATAAGGCAATTGGCAGCTCTTTCTGGTAGGTGTCGGCACGACATTTACACTCACAATGTGTATTTAGTTAGCTGGTATTGAATTATAATCAAGCGTTTGCATATTAATCCTCCTTGTTGATATGCTAATAGCTGATGGGAGGGGAAAAGAGAATCAATTGTGCACAAATTCTATGAAGAAGAAAGGATCCTCTGTTCACAAAGTCCAAACAGGCAGAACTCCTGTGAAGAGACCTTCCAATGACTGTAAACAGACAATGAGGCATTTAGATCGTCAGAAGATACAGGTTTGTGCTAACATTGATAACAATTAAAATGTTGTAGCGAAAATATTTTCTGACAAATGAGGCATTAAGTTGTATTTAATTTTCAGTTAGCATGTCGACTACAAAACCCAGAAAATGAAGGAGCAAGGACTATTAGTGTGCCGGATGAGAGAGAGTCTGGAGATGATGGTCCAAACAGAATTTCTGAGGACATTGTGAGATGTTTATCAACCATCTTGTTACGAATGAGCTCGGGTAAGAGAAAGGGCACTGCAGAAAATTTGCATTTTTTTTCGACGTTAGCATCTGAAGAAAGCAATGAAGAAACAGAGTTCCAGGATCCTTATGGTATTTGTTCACAATTTGGAAAGAGAGATATCGGTCCATATAAGCATTTATTTGCAATTGAGGCGGACTCTATCGATACTAACCGAACATCAAGTTCCATGTTCCTTGTTCGTAGATTGAAGTAAGTTGTTAAATAGTTTCTCATTTTGTTCGTGTTTTTTTATTTTTTTTAAAAATAAAATAAAATTCTTGTAGTAATGGCCATTTTGTATCCTACATTCTCAGAATCCTCCTTGGAAAAATTGCCTCCTTCAATTTAGAAAACCTTAATCATCAGGAGAAGCTTGCATTCTGGATAAACATTTACAATTCCTGCATGATGAACGTATGTTCTGTGTGCTTATTTTTGTTCTCGTCAATTCAAAGACAGAGAGGCAAATTCTAATACTGCTTTGCTTCAGGCATTCCTTGAGAATGGAATACCAGAGAGTCCCGAGATGGTTGTTGCACTGATGCAAAAGGTATGAAACATTTAGGAATCATATATACAGAAGTGATATTGTATTTCGTGTGCTATTATTTTGGCCTAGTGGTGTGTTTATTAGATGCTTGAAAGCTTAATCCCGGAAAAGTATATTGCTCCTCCACCAACTTGTAGCTTATAACATTATAACCACTATTTTATACGATCCCATTTCTTACTCCTCAGGCAACAATAAGAGTAGGGGGCCACCTGCTAAATGCAATAACCATTGAACATTTTATCCTGAGATTGCCTTATCACTCAAAATATGTAAGTGTTGCACATTTCAACTCAACCCTTCTCAGCTTGTTAATTAAGACTTTCTCAGCAACTTACCTCTACATGCACTACAGACCTTTTCAAAGGGTGCAAAAAATGACGAAATGACTGCCAGATTCATGTTCGGATTGGAGTTATCTGAACCCTTGGTAACATTTGCCCTCTCTTGTGGAAGCTGGTCCTCCCCTGCTGTAAGTCCAATCATGAAATTGATAGATTTGGTTTCATTATCTACTTTATTCCCACATGCACTCTGATATCATTTAATGAAACTCTTCAGTGGTCCTATATTTTCTGGAATTTTATGATTAACTATCCGTCCATTACACAAATATTTGGTAAGAGTGTAAATTTTGTGTGTAATGCCGCATTCTAAGCCTTTTTTTTTTGTTAAGCGGGAAATATTTAATTACAGTTTATGCCGTTGTTGATTCCAGTTCAAGAATCTCTTACTGTTCGGCAAACCCCTTAATGTTTATATCCTGAATTTATCCAGACTTATATGTAGGGAAGGTTTACCGATCATTCAATTACTGATTAATGACTATGCTTCGTATATGAAGGTGAGGGTGTACACTGCATCTGAAGTTGAGAGTGAACTAGAAGTTGCCAAAAGAGAGTACCTACAGGCTGCAGTTGGCATTTCATCAGAAAAGTTTGCAATCCCAAAGCTATTAGACTGGTATCTACTTGACTTTGCAAAGGACTTCGAGTCATTACTCGATTGGATTTGCCTTCAGTTACCATGTGAACTAGGAAAGAAAGCAATAAAATGCCTCGAGAGAGGAAAAAATGAACCATTGTCACAATTCATCCAAGTTATGCCATATGAGTTCAGTTTTAGGTATCTTCTACATGCATGAATAATTTTTGCACGTCTTTTGAAATAATTTCTATTTACATGGCTGTTTAGAGCGTTGTAGTTACAGTTTTGTACAGTGCTAGAGAATAGATGTTAAAATTAAATGTATAATCTGGATCTAGTTTTTCTTGTATGTAGTTGTAAGTGAAATAATGTTCTCTTCTGATATCAAATTCTTCTTGTAACTAGTTATTGATGAAAGATTTGTGTACAGAAAGTTGATTTCTGAATCAATTTAGATAACATATACTTCAACTTGAACTGTTTGCAAGCTTAAGTCAAGTGGTTAGATTTAACTTGAGCTGAATTGATTATGATTGGTTTCATAAACCAACTACACTGACAATGGAAACAGAGGGGTGGTAGTTTCATTAAAAGAGTTTTGTGTGTGAACAGTGACGGGACCATTACTGTGTCTGGGAAGTTAATTAATAGTGAACAGAGGAGCTGCCATTGTCCATTGAGACTAGTTAAGATAGAGGAATAGGAATTCCAACTCACTTAGCTACATCTATCACAATTCATTATAGCCTGTGGTCCAAGAAAGGAGAGAGGCCACTTTAATTTCCATAAGTAAGACTGGTGCACATTTTAATTTTACATTGACAAGCTGCTATTTCTTATACCAATTTTCTCAATTAACAATTTTGATCATCGATGTCGATTCATAATATTAGTTTTGAAGTCAATTAAATTTGTATGAGAATGACGTTAATTAGCATTTACATAATTTTAGGGGGGGGGAGTGACACTGAAAATTCTTTCCAAAGGTATTATTAAGATAAGATAATGAAAAAGTAAGAAGATAATTTGATTATGTCCAGATTATGTTGTATTAAACCGGCCGGTTTGGTTATGGAATGAAAATTTTGTCTTATGCTGAAGCTGGAACTGGGAAAATGGATTCATTGAATGAAAGTGATGTGGTCCAAACTTTATAAGAATTATGCAGTGACAATGATGATTGAAAGACAGTTGCGGCATATGGGCCTAGTTTTGTCAATAGTCACCAGCTAAAATGAGGTGAAGAACAAATGGCGTTTCGAAAGAGCGAGGGATCAATCACACGTTAACAAATAGCTGAAGCCTGTGTCTGTCTTCATTTTCTCCTACTTGGTTACTGCTGTTGGTTTAGCCAGTTGAATTAATTATCTTTAAATCATTGTTTTTATTTTTAAAAATTTTAAATGATCTTTATTTATTAAAAAATAAAAGATTTTTTCCCTAATAAAAAAAATAGATAGATTAAGATTTTAAAAGATAAGAAAGTGATTTGAAGATAATTAATTCGTAAAGGATAATCCGAAATTAACCCTTAATTTTCTGTAACTGACTGTGATTAAGAACTATAAGAACAAGAAGAAGGCCCATATGATGCTTATGCGATCCAAAGGACTCATCAAAATTCACATGCACAGATTATTAATTTGATTGGATGATTGATGCACGAAAGCATTCTACTGCTAGAAAATATATTTCTCTCGGTTTCATAACGGGTTTATTAAATCGTATTTTCAAAGGCTCAGGTTTGTGTCCATAAGAGGCTCGCTGAATTAACATAATTAAATTTTAATTATCTATTTAATCATTTTACATGGGATATGTATTTACAGTTGTCGTTACATAATATCAACAAAATGGAGAGGTTGAAAATAATCGACATTAAGAAAAAGGATGGTAATTTAGGAAACAACCACATCGTTGGCTTGGCCCAAGGCAATTATTGGCCCAGCAAAGTAACATGCAAAATTTACAAATGTTTCATAGGAAACTCATCTTCAGGGACTACAAAAAATACAAATGTAGATAAAAGATGAAAAAGAACACTTAATAAGAAACTCTGCACTTCCATAAAGACCGCCATTGTTTATTGTTTTATCTGTGTTGGTGTTGCATACAAATTTTATTGAATATATGCACTCAAAAGTCGATCAAAACCTATTAAAGGCAAAATTAATAGTGTTGAATTTAATAATACTGTAATTTTTAAAATAATAATTGTTAGTTATGTTATAGACAAAATTAATTAAGTGTTTACCAAATATTTTTGTTAAATTGTTATAATAATGAAAATAATACGCGTGTGTGCGTAGAGTAAATACTGGTCGGCCATCACTTCCGGCACCAACGACGGTGATGGTGGCTGATCGGTTGAACATTGACACCACTTGGGTTTTCAGAACAATTGCTTGTCATTCGAACTTAAGAAAATGGATTAACGATGGAGGTCTCCATGGGTATTTATGATTAATGAAGTCTAGTTTTAAGAAATTTGAATTTTACTTTCCCATAAATAAAATAAACGAATAGATAATGATTTTAATAATCTGGGGCATAAAATCATCCAACCTTTTTGGACTAGGACCAACTCACCTATGGCGGCATTATTTGGAGGGTGCCATCCTATCATTCATTATACAGTGTTGTTGACTTGTTGTTTTCGTGCGAATCGCTAGTAACTTAATGATAATTAACTTACTTAGAGCTGGCAAAATACAAAATAGGCCATGTGGTCATGTTTGTATCAGTTTTATGTCGTGTTAAATTTAAATTAAACTAAACACAATTTATTTAATAATCGTATTAAAATATTGAAACTTTGACATGAACGGAAAATAAATAGGTTATCTAATAGGTTGCTTAATATCTATAGATTTAACAAAATTTATATTAAATATTTGTGCATTGTTACATACATATATAATTTATTGATATTACAAAATATAATATCTATCCAAATATTAAACTTTTACACCATTGAAGTTTTAAATTTATATAAAATTTTATAAATGAAACATTATTTATATGTTTATCCTTTCAAAAAAAAAGATAATCATGTCTGATATTTGATTGAGTAAATGAGTCAACAACTTTAACCCTAACCTGACATTAAAAAAAAATCACGTTGACTCGGATCCAACCCTATTAATAATCGTATCAAATTTGATGACCCATGCCTATTTATTCTTCTTGTGTTCATGTTGGGTAAATGGATCATGTCAAATTTTACCAGTTCCAACTACCATATTTTGTTTTGTTGAACTCATTTTACACTCTCTTTAATTATTTTTCTTATGCAAGCCTTGCAAATTCCTTATTGACTATTTTTTTTTTATTGCCAAACAACCGCCAAATTTTGAATTTCTCGTCTTCTATATGTTCTTTTGAATTTTGTATTTTAAAAAAGATTAGAAAAACACAGAGCTAAAATATCACGTTATAATCCTGCTCAAAATTAAAGTAACACGGACTTAGCATGATATTAGTGTCTAGTGGCCACAAAAGCCTTGGCTTACTGGTGAGATTTGTGCTCTTAACTTTGATTAAGAGTACAAAGTTGAGTCCTAATGAAAGGCTTAAAATTTTCTCCTCTCATAAATAAAACGAAAAAGGAATTTAGGGATCTAATTCATTTTATCTTATTTTTATTAGAACAACCATTTTTAAAATCTTATGACACAATATGTCCACTTTTGTTAATTGTTTTTGAGTAAATTTTGAATTATCTTCTTATGAAATAATAATTTTTAAAATACCCTTAAACTCTTGTGAGTTTCAGCTAACTCTTATTTTTGTTCAAAAAATAATGAAAAAATGGGAGTGGGCTGACGGAAAATTTTTTTATATTCTTTATAAAAAAAAAAGATGGTAAGTTAAGATTTATAATAATTTAATGGTGTGTTTACTACGTGGTAATCGAAATGGGTTGGAGTTAGAGTATGTTAGAATCAGAATAGAGAATGAAAATCAAAATAAAATTTTTGTGAATAAAATTTTTGTGAATCAAAATCGAAATGAATTGCATTGTCGTTGATATATTTAGTTTATCTTAGAATTAGAATGAATTGTTACAAGCTACTAAAATAACCTTAATTAATTATTATCATTATTTATTATAATAATTTTTATTATTGTTATTATTATTCAAAATAATTGTTGTTGTTATTAATTAATCAATAGCATCATCATCATCATGAATTAATAATAATATTATTATGATTATTAGTAATTTTATTATCATTGATTAATTATATTATTGTTGTTGTTAAAATTATTATTGCTTATTATTGTAACCAATACCCATTGGTATCCCATTTTCATTATTTTATAATCAATACCCATTATCATTTAAGTTGTCAAATAGTATACCAATGTGAACGAAACAAATCATTGCTTACACCGGTTACATTCTAGAAGCCAATATTTATTTGCTCATGGATTGAAAAACAAGCTTGATGAAAGGGAATTGTTCAAAAGCACGTCAATTAAAAAAAAATAAAATTGGTTGTTGTTTGATTAAGAAACTCATTTAAAAGGTATATATATATATATATATATATATATATATATATATATTAATAAATTTCGGTGCATTTGTCATCTAAAAATCAAATAAAAGACTGAAGAGTCAGGTGCGTTGCAGATATTTAGGAGGCCTAAAACTAAAAGTCTAAACTCTAGAATTCAGGAATCATTCTAATTGATCTATTTCACACACATGCTACTAATTGTAATTAAAAAAAAAAAAAAAAACAATACTTGTCAATAAAAAATTATCCGTGGCCATACTTCTTTTAAGCACGAGGAATTTGATAGTCAACTCACATGAATTATTCAACTAACAATAATGTAAATGTCGTGTTTGATATAATAATAATAATAATAATACTAATAAAAATTATATTAGTTGTCACATATCCTTGTGGCCCAGTCTAGAAATTTGAACACCTTTTCTTTTTGACACAAAATTTTCTATGATTACTATCCATGCAATAAAATATTGAGATGTCAAAAGTGGTTGGTGTGTAGGGTTGCCAATCCATAGATTAATTATATATTAATATTTTTTTTTTCCGTATAATTCCCATTGATTAATTATTATATAAAAATCTTTTGAATTTATTGTCCATGCATTAATGTCATACAGACTGATGTAATATATTATAATTAGTAGTATTAATTAATACTATTATATTACCTAAATGATTTATTTTCTTGTTTATATTTTTAATTAACTAATCATATATATATATATATAAAGTTATTTATTTAAGTATTTTGTGGCTCTAAAATTATTCTAAACAAAATGTATTAGGCATATATCATGACAAACATGAAGTCTAAATTCGTCTTAGAAAGTCATTTTCACAACAAACAGATCCCGTGATTCGACTCCCAAATTCTCTTTTACTTCTGCAAGTTTATTTTTATTTTTCACCATTTAATTAGTTAATTTTAATTTCCTTCTAGATGGTTAGCTGAAAGGGTAGTCCCCGGTCTCATCATTTTTTTTAATTATTATTATTATTATTATTATTATTATTATATTGTATTTGTGTGAAAAGAAAAGAAACATTTTGGGTCGTGTCACAAGTGAGGCCAAAGCCACTTGTGGATTCAATTGACCGCAGATTTATTTTATGCAAAGTCAAGGTTGGAGCCTTGGAGGGTGAGAACCGAGACAGAGATGAAAGCCATACATAATAACTGATGCCGCTCGTGCCGCGCAAGCAAATTAAATAAACTTAACCCGGAAATTTTTTTTAATCTTTATAAAATTTTGTTTTGTCAACAACATTGTATCGTCCCATTCCGCCTATGCTTCTTGCGAAGAAGATTCAGACGCAGGTAGGTTAACACAACACTCTTCCTCCTCACCTAAACCCCCAGAAAACAAATAAAATAAATAATAATAATAATAGTAATAGTAATAGACTAATCGTAACTAGGGGTAGGCATGGGTTGGTTTGGGTTGGGTTTTAAGTCAACTCAAAGCAAATCATAAAAATTTGGATCCAACCCAAACCAACCCAAATATTTTTAACTCAAACCAAACCAAACCAAACCATTTGGGTTTGGTTTGAATTTTATTATTAAAATAATTTTTATTTTAATAAAATTTAATTATATCAAAATTATAATAATTATTAATTGTTATTAATTATTAAATTGATATTAAAATATAAAAAATATAGTGGATAAAAATTATAAATTTTACAATAACTTAATCCTTAAATTAAATAATACTAGAAAATCAAAATAAAGTTTAATCACAAAAATTATTATTTTTCAATAAATAAGAACGTACACTTTAATAATAAACTTTCACAAACATGACATTAACAATCTAATAATAAATTTTGCCACTTGTTATTTATTTAATTATGCAATATTTGTTTTTATTTATCGTTTTGGTAGTTTTGCGTTATGTTGTCTACTTATATGTTTAATTTTAGGGAGATTGCCAGTTTCCCCCCTACAGTAATCAACATATATTATTTTTTCCCCTTCTGCTTTTATAATGGCCAAAAACTCCTCTAATAGTATAAGTTTACAATATTACCCTTATTTTCAACTACTCTTTTATTTATATTTATTCTAAATTAAATAAATCACATGAATAGAAACTAAATAAAAAATAAAGCATTAAAAATAAGAAATATTTGTTTTGATATGAACAAAAAAATTAATAATAAAATTTTTTTATACTTATTTATTTTTGAAAATTTTCTTATAATAAATATATAAGAACGTTATTAGTCAAATGATAAAAAAATTATTATAAGAAAACTTGATTGACAAATAAAAATTTATTATAAGATAAATAATAAAATATTTTACCTATACTTTTTACATTTAATTTTAAAATATTACAAAATATTTATTATAAGAAAATGTTCACAAAATAAATAATTACAAGAAAAAATTTTATTATTAATTTTTCTACTCATATCAAAATATATATTTCTTGTTTTAATACTTAATATGGGCATTACATTCAATTATTAACCAAAAATTAGCCGACATCTAGCATATCGGACCTAGTCCAAGCCGAATTATTATTGATCATTAGTAGAGTCTCCTGCTCTTTCTATGATGATCTTTCTATGTGGGAGGAATTATTTTTGTAAATAAGAAAAAAAATTTATGTTATTTACAACAATATTTATTTAATATAAATTTATTTTTACTGTTATTTTTATTTTCTAACTGTTGACAATTAATCACGCCGTAAAAAATTTAATGGTGGTCTTTCACTTATTTGTGTTAATTTATTTTGTTTTCATTTATTTCATTTGAAAATTTAAGTGTTGGGATTTTATCCATAACCCATGGATAAACCATACCCAAACCATAATGAAATAGTTTTCTACATAAAACACACATCTAACCCATTTTAATAATTTACCCAACCTAAACCATTTAATTTGGTTTGAGTTTGGATAAATCTATGGGTTGAGGGTTTATGCCCACCCCTAATCGTAACAGTAACGACCGAATTTAAATGTTGAATAAAATAAAACCCACCCATGCGAAAGGAAACAAAAAATGATGGACCCCACGTTGCGTCGTTGTGTGTGAGCAGCTAGCTGAGAGAATTGACGAGTAAACACATATTTTGCAAAAAAGTATTAAAAGGCGGCTTCATTTTGGTGTTAATGGTCAACAATCTCTACCGCTCTTTTATCCTCATTCCTCAAAACACCCCGCCCTTTCTCTTCACTTTCCTTTCAATTATTACTATTATAATAATAATCATTATTATTATTATTATATATAAATATAAAAGGAGAGTCTCCTCCTTTAAATTGCTGAAATCATTGAATCAAACCAAAGCGTGCAAAAGGGCAGGCAGGCAGGCTAGGGTAGAGATGGAGATAGTGATACCTCGAGCACAGGGACCAGGAGGCATGGAGTTCGATTTTAACAGCGCGAGATCAAGTCCGCAGCCGAGCGCTCCTTCATCCCCAAGACGTTTCGGCCAATACTACTACACCAGCGCCCCTTCGAGTCCCTCTCGCATTTCTGAGTTTTATCAGGAATTTGATAGCTACTTCATGATGAATAATAATGATAACGACCATGATAGCAGCAGCAGCAGCATCAATTCTTCGTCGATTCCTTTTTCCTGGGAAGAAAGGCCTGGTACTCCCAAATCTAAATCCCCGAGATCCCCGAAAGAAGATGATTTCGCCTTCAATTTCAGCTTCAGCGCGGAGCTGGAGCAGGCCTCGCTCACAGCTGACGAGCTCTTTGACGGCGGTAAAATCCGCCCCCTCAAGCCTCCCCCAAGATCACGGGCTGACGAGCGGGCTGGCCAGAGAAGTCCCCTGCTTTCTCCGAGATCGCCGAGATCATCCCTTAATCCTATTTCGCATGGCAAAAAGATTATCCGCGAAGCTTTTTCACCAAGAAACAAGAAGAAAGCCGAACCGTCTGCCGTCCAGACCCAAATTAAAGCAACAGAACATGAAAGAGAAAGAGGAAGGCAAAGACGGAATGATTTATCAAGCGGGAGCCGCAGGGCCACAAGATCGCTGTCTCCATACAGGGTATCTCAATATCCATGGGAGGAAGAGCAGCATCAACAACCGCCACCCGTCAAGCAGCCTTCGGTTAATTCAAAGCCGCCGCCGCCGCCGCCGCCTCCTGCTGCTGCTGCTGCTGCTGCTTCTTCTACAAAGAGTTCTTCAAGAAAATGGAGATTCACGGATTTTCTACTGTTCCGAAGCGCATCCGAGGGACGGGCAGCAGATAAAGATCCCCTCAGGAAGTTTTCAGCTTTCAAGAGGAACGAAGACACGAAGAATACGAGTTCCCGCCCAACCGATGGCTCCGGTTCGGGTCGCAGAAAAGGACCGGTTTCCGCTCACGAGTTGCATTATACTAAGAATAAAGCTGCTTCTAAGGATTTGAACAAGAAAACTTTCTTGCCTTACAAATCCGGCATCCTGGGTTTCCACGGACTTGGGGCTTTCTCACGTTCCTGAATTTTCTTTCTTTCTTTCTTTCTTTCTTTCTTTCTTTCATACCAAATTAGTTATTTTTACATATAAATATTTTTTAGTTGTTGTAAAGATAATTTGTTGTTTCTTTTTATAATTGTAGAGCTTACATGATGAACAAATTGGTCTTGTGACTAGTTCCATGATTATTGTAATCTTTGATTCATTTTTACAAATCATATATATTTTGCCCAGCAGCAATATCTGGCAAATTCTATTACTTCAATAAATTTCATTAGTGTGTGACTGCACGCTAATCTTGGACGTAATCATTTAAGATGTCTCTACTTTTTTTTATTCATGATCATTCTTTGCGCCCTTAAAGATGATATAAACCGGGAAAAAGTAATTTCGTCAAGCACATGGAAAATTAAAACTTAATCACATGGACTCCCTCAGAAGAAACAAAGACAGCCCATCAGGTATCACCTACCAATACAGTATATTGTGTTGTATTGCTGATAAAAAAATAATTAAAATAGTTGAGGGAAATGCGAATTGAAAGATGTGGTGGCCCACATCCTCAATAAACATTAATGACGCTATAATTTACAAGATTATATTATGAATAAAGGATCAGGACTCAACTGCTTGCTACAAAGTCAAATAATTAACAGAACAGCGTAACATCTGTCACCGGTACCATATTAAAATATTTATTGAACAATTATTAAGGAATAAGCTGGATTTTGGATAGATATGAACTTGCATAAAAATATCAATCTTAGTTGCAATAATCTTCTTTTACGATACCGGAAACAAAAAGGTTTTATTTAAACAAATTGTCATTGTCAACTTCTAGAAGTAGGAAGGCTTGATTTGATTGGCATGATTGCATTTGTGTTTGTTGAATGATGAGATGATACAGGGCCTTCCAAGTGAAGACAAATGACAAAATAATTGGTAAATTACCCAAACAAGTTATTGTCAATTATGCTTCATTTGATATTTTGATATCGTGGCTTTGAAATTATAATTGTTCGTAGAATATATCTTCTGGTTGTTAACTAAAAGCTCACGAATATTTAGTAAAACCATTAAATAAAAAAGAGAAAAATCACACACCTCCAATTAAGAAGAATATAACTATTTTTATGATAAAATTAAAAGGATAACATACATTTATTTCTTAGAAAAAAAATCAATTTTGTTGGAAAACAACTTTATATTTGTTCACCAAATGCTTTAACAATATTTTTTATGGCACGATCACATATACCAAACAAAGCCTTGAATTACAATAAAAATTCAAAATGAGTAGTTCACAATTAGACTATAAAGTTGTATCTCACAACAACTGATGGCATACTTACTCAATTAAAATACTTTTTTTAGTTTATATTTCAACTCATATGACATCCATTGGTTGAATGAATTGTAAAAATAATATATTAATAATTGGTAATAAATCAATTAAACCATTACACAAACGCAGCATTCTTGTTCAAGATTTAAAGTGTAATTTTAAGGGCCCATTTAGCTTAGCCACCAAGCAGCCGGGCTAAATGGGGTTTAAAAGACCCGCTAAATTTTTTAGAGTGGTGCTATTGGCACACATCGGAGCCCTAACATCCTCTTAAAACCCCTTGTTCCTTTTATTACAAGTGCTAACCTCCCACGAGAAAACAAACACCGCCCCAGATTCCCACTACTGGGTGGGATCACAAACAAGTTTATTACCATAAGTGGAAGGGAAAATCTTACTAATACCACAAGGTTCAATCGAAATTTAGCAAAAAACTATACAATTCAATATAATGTAGTTGACATAACAGGAACAACTTTTATTGGTTATTAAGAGTATAATTCACACACAACATAGTAATATAATCCACCTTCAGGTTTTAAGAAGTACCAGAGACTAGGTTAAATGCATTCCACAATCCTGTACTCATTTTTCCCAGCTTTCTGAAGCTCTCTGCGAGGTAAACTGTGACAGCAAAATTCACGACCTTCCTGGAAAGTTAAAAATTGATTGCTATAATATATGATTAAACATAACAAAGACATTAGTAGTTGACTAATTATTAGCACTTCATTCATACTGGAGCAGTTACTAGAAATACCAAAACCAGATATACATACTAAATACTCAGTCGAAGTTATCAATTTTGATTGGGATAATCTCATCTGCAACATCAAAGTGTCCAACCACTCGTGCGAAAAACACCATTTGTTGTTCAAGAGTGAACTTAATGTTCTCAGCCTGTAAACCAAACAAGGGCAGTGAGAATATACCCAGATGTAAAGAGAAGCTTGTAATTGGTTATCCCGTAAAATAGTAAATACCTTCCGGAATCCATGCTGTTCTCCTTCATACTCCACAAGAGCAACAGGTAAACCATTTTCCTTCAGTGCCTTGTAGATTTTACGAGCTTGATCAGGGGGTACAACCTGCAAAAAGTACAAGATATCAGAATAACCCAAAACCTTTTATATATTACACAAATAAAAAAGAAAACAATTTGATCACATATACATATCAATATTTACTTATAACCCAAGAAGATTATAGAAAACCAGCTGAAAGTTATTTCAATATCCAATCAAACGTGACTTGTAGATGGAAATATTTGAACTGCAAGCAGGACGGCACAGAGATGAAAAGTAACCATAATTTAATTTATACCTTGTCTTCCAATCCTTGGAATAAAATTATGGGGCAAGAAAATTTATCAACAAAATTGATTGGTGACTTCTCATAGTAGTCCTTTTCACTTCCTGCAACCCACCAAGAAAACATCACCGCCGCATCATGGAGTAAACAGGACAAAAGGAGAAAAAAATGATATATTATGTGTGTTTCTATTTTAATTACCAACAAGATTGTCAATATAACGAGATTCAAATTTGTGAGTTTCTGCCCTCAACATGCTCAAGTCAGCAACCTGTCATGAATGAAACACTGTTAGTTTCCTATTTAATAGAGGATATTGCCTTTTATCATTTCTTGAAATTACACAAACATAAGTATATAAAACCTCAAATAATAATAATAATACATCAAAAAATGGAAAAATATACACATCAATGAGACATGGCAAAGAAACATCAAAGAGATTCTGAGGAGCCACTGCTAGTTTTTGTAGCCTTATTGGTAGCAACCAGAGTAACAGACTAATGCCCTAGAGGGTCTCCATGCATTTGAATCGCATAACTCAGCTACAGAAAAGATAAAAACAGGCTAAAATGAGATATCTCAATACAGGATTGAGGCACTGAGGCATTGAGCTCATCACAGCATGCTATCCTTCAACTAAACACTAAAACACCCGCTATTAAATTGTATGCCAGATCAAATCCTAAATAGACCTAAATAAACATTATTCATGATGTTATATTCAGATCCAAAAATTTTATGAGGGCTAAAAGCATGTTAATAGTTTGACTAGGTTGAACCAGAAGTCACAAATTTCTTTTCAAACTGGAAGATGATCTATCAAGTCTAGACACTAATTTTATAGCAGAATCAATTTCAACTGCAAACTGACTTAGAGAACATAAAATGATTATATTAAGGAAAGAAACATGACCTAGACAACATTACACACAAGAGATACTCCACAATTCTTCAGAAATTATGACTGGAATACTTACACCATACAAGGAAGCACCAGCCTTAAATGTGTCTCTAAAAGCTAGAGCAGCTAAGGTTGTGTAGCCACCAGCAGAGCCACCGGTAATACATAGTCGCTTTTCATCTGCCTTTCCACTGCCAACCTAGATGAAAAGATGCATATTAACATAAACTGAACGGTCCCAGGAAGCCTATATGGCAAGAACATAACAAGAACTGAAGGAAAAAAAAATGTAATTACCAAAAATGTAGCACAGCTGCAACAATCATTAACATCAACAATTCCCCAGCGCCCCAAAAGCCTTTCCCGAAATTCTCTGCCATAACCTGACATGTTCATGCATGTCACCCTCATCAAGTGATGAAATACGTTGAACTAATATAAATTTCTTCAACATGTTGAAACATTGCAGTAAAGAACATGCTGAACTGAGAAAGGGACTTCAAACAAATATACTGGTTGAGGGTACTGAGGACAAACCAGTGCTTCCACCATAATTCACATCGACAAATGCCCAGCCTCTACTGGTCCAATATTGGATACTTAGGTTTAAGATCCCACGTGCTTCACTTGTAGGTCCTCCTGCCGTATTTAAACACTATGTCACCATATATAAAGTCAATATACAAATGAGATTGCCCTTTCATAAAAAAGAATGCTAATTCTACCATAGACAGAGAGGGAGAACTTTGGGGCCTTGACAATTTAGCAATTGCTGAGTCTATTAAAGGAAAGCAACTAGGCATTTTAATTTTCTTGATTTCACTTCATCAAAATGAATTTCTAAAGACCATATACTCAAAAAGTTTGCAGCAATCCTTCTGACTCTTCTGTTTTATTCTATCATCCATAAGGTCTTGCAGTTCATATTTCACATTTACACAGCTTGCTGCTTAAACATAAAACTCTATTGCACAAACACAGGCAGGTGCAGTCCAAACCAGGACACCAATGCAAGGGCAAAAATCTGACATAAGTTGTAGGGAACTGACAGAGAAACCATAACATAAATTATGATGCATATAAAGTGACAGATACATAAATACTGCAGCGATAAATTCCCTACACTTGCACGAAATGTCTCCTTTTGTTGTGTTAGCTTCAGATGGTAGGATGAGTCCTACAGCTACAACCAGTAAATAAAAAAAAATGTTAAGCTTGTGAACAAACCATGACTTTTCACTAATAGTGGAGGCTTTTCTTCTGGACTAGCCTGGTAGATAGGATTAGATGGTGGATAATAGTATGCATATGCCTTTTGACCAGGAACTTCTGTTGGGAATTCAATTAACTCTGGCAAGCTGAAGTAGGACTTGTACTTCAAAGTATCTGGTGAGGAAGACCAAACAACCTTGAAATCGACAGCTTTTAATTTATGGTCATCCAACGTCACCTACAAAGACCCGAAAAAAAGTGACTGCTAATATCAGTAAATATAATCTTTTAATGCTATCATTTGATGATATTTTGGAGCTGTAAACAAAAGTCAAATCATCAAATAAGAAGCAAAAGCAGGTTCCAGAACCTTAGCCACTGATGACGGCTCAACACCAGATGCTCCTTCAACAAACAGGCAATCATTTCCTAAAGTCTGCACAATTAGTTCACATCATAAAAACCATCATCATGCTTCTCAGTGATGAAACTCTTTTAATGCTATAAAAAATGACAGGATAAGGTTTTTTTGAACATACAATGTTATCTATATCAGTGAAAGGAATATCAAGCAGAGATAGGGAATGCCCAAAGTCATCCAGAATCCCAAGGTATGACCTTCCGTTTTGCCTGCATCAAAACATAAAATACTTTTATGTACTAAAAGTCACCATAACTTGCAAGTGAAAAGTGTGCATGCACTCACATAAGCGTGCGACAACATAAATTAAAGAGCCTAACAGCAATTACTTTCTCAAGTTTACCTGTAGCTGCAAGCAATTAAGTTCTTTTCTCCATGGCTTTGAATAATTTCATAAGAATTAATGCCAAAAACCCATAATGGTCTTGAAAACTCAGCATCCAGGGAATAAATTGCTAGTACCTCATTATTGGATTCAATCTGTTGTAGGTAGAGAAAGTCAAGTCTCATGGAAAAGTAAATCATTCAAATTATCAAGGATGTTCAACTGCATGACCACATTCAAGCTGTGTGACTACGGTGCATGAAAAGTATAAAGAAGACCTAAAAAATTTATGAAGCTGTGAGCTTTCTACATATAATACTTTAACCGCACTCTCATATTAATGTGAGACCCTTCTCCTTTAATTAAAAAAAAAAAAAACACCATACAAGGTAAAATTGAGCTGTAGAGTTCAACTACTATAATACTGAAAACGTCAAATAATTGAACTTACCCACTTATGGAGATTCCAAAATCCATTCTTTCTATCAGTAACAAAAAAAAGTTCACCTGCATAAATACAAAGATAAACATTCAGGTATGCAACAAATTAAAACTATAGAGATAGCCAATCTAGCAATATTTCTTACTTGGATTCTAATATGAATTGTCATACGTGGCATCTGATAACCATCATTGTCCAATAAAACCAACACAAGTCTCCCAAAAAAGTGGAGGATCCAAACAAAAAAGAAATAAAATAATAACCAAATCCCCAGCATGAACTAGGATTTCAATATTTTTCTTGGGTCCTCTACTAAATCTCAACGTTGACTCAGTTGAGTTGAGTTAACAAGAACTAGGTGGTAAAGGAAGTTGGTGCCAATGTTGTTTAATGGGTGGTTAACCATACAGAAATTTGATCCAAGAATTAGATGCATCTACCCAGCAGCAGAGATTTCACATAAATTACTTTCAGTAATATGTATTAAATGACACAGTGTTACCCTTAGCCCCACTGACTAACATCAGTAGTTCAAACTTAAGCACCTTTGGAGGACCACTTGGGTTCAGTCGGAGACTCCACAACTGTAGGATCAAAGCCAGCAACACAAACACGTTTGTAGACATCTCTGTATTATAGCATTAAAGAATTAATCCAATTTATCAAAGATAAATATATAGAAGTCAGATAAAAAGCACAAAAGTTCAAGAGTTCAGGGAGTCTATAAAACCAAATAGGAGAAAAGAACAACTGTGGGAGTAAGCAAGAGAAGGCATTTCAAATATAAAAGACTCCATAAGGCTACATATGAAAATATGTCAAGTGATCAACTACCATAAGGAAGTTCAACATAATTAGCTAAAAGGTGTGTCACATTTCTAGTTTTCAACCGAGTTCTCTAAATCCCGTTTTCATGTCTCAAAAAAAAAAACTTATATATTAGTGACTTATATCATTTTAATAATATAACATTAAACAAAATTCTGGTAACTCTTCAGTAAGGTTAGTAAAGTACGGCTATGCAATCATAAAGAAATCTGCTCGTAGAGAAATCTGCTCACCCATTTTCGGAAATATAGCCAACCCAGAGTTCTGCTTTATCCCATGGCATGTTCGGATGGTGCCACTCAATCCATGCCATCCGTTCACCTCGTGGATCCATACGTGGAAAGGCGTAGAAATCACTGCCGCTTACTAAAACTTTTGGTTCTGAATGGAATATGGTGTGCGCGAGAGAGAAGCCACAGAAATCATTCCTCATTAGTGGTGAAAGCAAGACAAAAATAACATTAAACAGTACAAACATAATCAATCATAAGGAAAATCCCCGTGAAACCTAAATTGTGCCACATCTTGTACCTTTTTCTAAGTCCTCTTTATATCAAGTGCTAAGATCCTAACCATCAACTTGTTGGTCATCATTGCTTGCTTTATTAAATTATGAATCACACAAGTCTTAATCATGGATTCCTTTTTAACTGGAGTAGGGTTGGGTGTTCATATGTCCAACATATCTTCACATGAAAGAAACAGTTGTCAACTGCTTTCTAAGAAATTTCACCTTGGATATTCTGGCCATTGAGGCCTATGGCTACAATTTCTGTGGTTGAGTTTAAAGCATCTTGACGACGATCTGCCAAATAGACATAAATAAATAAATGCTTTTCATATAAAAGAAAATAGATAACCCGAACATCAGCCTTCAGAGATTAACAAAACCGCGATAATCTACCTTCTCTTACGGTAACATATCGGTTAAAGCGAGGGTCAAAAATTCCATCAGCATAAGACACAAGTGGTTCACCATAATCTGGTGTAATTGGTAGAGGAGAAGAATCTGCTCACACAAAAAATAAAAAAATTAATTAATTAATTAATGTGCACCAAAAAATTGCTTCACGATTGATGATTCCTTAAAACGGTATGACCTAGAATTGAGCACCCATGGACATTATTAGGTCGTCCATCAATTCTATATGAAAGAGAACAGAATGGAACGCGATAACAAACTGTGAAGACGAGCATCCAATTTCAGTTAATGTGAGATTCAGATCGCAATATGTAAACTACAAAAGAATCAACCAAAAAATGTTGTAACATGGAAAAGTTAAGAGTGGTCATATTTGCATTTCTATTTCAGTTAACATGAGATTCAGCTCCTCCATCAGTTCAATTAACTATGAAGTCTAATAACAGTGTCAGTTAGGAAGTAGATTGAGAGAAAGTGAACAGAATGGAACAGGATAACACACTTATCTGTTTTACCTTTGGAATCTATTGAGTGTTTGTAGAGTCTTTGGTCCTTATAGTTGGAGAAAATGACAGTGTCACCAAAAATCCTGAATGCACCGCCTCCATATTCCTGAGCCGTCGTGCGCACGGCGTACTCTTTTGGTGTAATATCACTAGGTTCATCCCCTGCTTTCGCTGGTTCCTTAACAAGAACCCCTCGCCTGAACTCATTTAACCAGATCAATTTGATTCACTAACTAGATAAAGTAATAATAATTAATTAATTAGACAATCAAACGTATTTATCATATATTTTAGTTGTTCGTATAACAGTTGTCAGTTCAGTTGTCTCAGCGTACCCTGCTTCAGTAGGACGTGATTCGAGCCAGATGAGGCGGCCGTGACCGTCAACAGCGGTACCGCCAAGTCGTTTGGACGCGCCTGAGACTACGTCAGCGGTGAGTGGTGACTTCCAAGAGCCGTACGGCGCTGTGATTTTGTCTTGTGTTGCCGAATATGTCTCCGGAACCGGACTCGTTGAAGCCATTATTTTACAGCCTCGTTGCTTTTGCCTCTTGGGCGATGCTGTGAAGACTGTTCTTCTAGTAAAGATATATTTAAAGTTGATGCTAGCTGAAGATGAAGAGGCAGAGAAGCGAGTGAGAGTGGTGATGGCTGAGAGTAGTGAAATAGCCATTTCATTTCACAATTGATTATTGAATTTGAATCAACGGTATCGTGTTTTCGGGTGCACGTTATCTTGGAATAACTATCACCGTCTGATTTGAGGATATCAAACAATTAGCTTGCATCCTGACTCTCGGTTTCCAATAAATAATAATTTGCCACATTGATGCGAGCAAGCATCCAATACAGTAGTGATGGTGAATGCACTTCACCTGCGGACAGATGGACTAATCATGAAATAAACCAAATTAAAAACAAAGGCAAATTGAGGGAGTAGAAAATGATATTAATACAGCCAAACAGACAGGCGTCAGATTTCAACATTTTTGCTCCGAAATTTTTTCATAATCTAACAATGCTAACCTATGATTATGAATCCTTCACAGCTAACTGCACAAGCAGAAAAAGCGACGGTTTCCAGCATCTATACCAAAGTCGTTGTGCTTAAAATATAAAATATGAAACTTGAGAAGGAAGATTTTAAAGGTAACTTATGTTCCTACAGATGCTCAAATTATGTCCGCATGTTGATCCCACTGCTTCCTGTAATACAAAACCTTGGAGATCATCCAGATGTCTTTCCCTTAGGTCTGGATCTGTAATGACCTGAAATGGGTTAGAGTTCTTCAGAAGCAGCAAATATCAGGCTGCAGGTAACAAGTGATCGATAACAACACAGTCAGAATACAAAAATTAATTGACACCATCAGTCATTTTGACACTTGTCAATAAAAGTCGTATAAACATTGTGCAGCATAAAAATAGTAATCTCCTCTCGGCTTCTGTGAAATAGCTTAGTTGGCGATTCCCTGATCAAATTGTTCACATTGGTCATTTAATGAGCCATCTCAAACGTCAATCTTGTAAAATCTTATCTTCTGTTAACTATTATCAGACATCACTATTGATTTTCACCCATCAATTGAATAGGAACATCAAGTTGACACAGTTATGGATCAGGAGACAAATAATTTTGCATAAGTAGATAAACAAACATTTTCCCAATACAAAATATTTTTAAGATAAAGTGAAAGAAGAAAGAAGTTGCCAATCAAACAGGAATACATAAATTAATAGCAGACTCAATTACAAGAGAGGTTCTAGAGTGAGTATCTCCATTGTACTACACCCAATTAGAGATACCAAAAACAGAAAACAGAACTGAAAGTCAATCCGATTCCTTTAAAAAAAAAAATCAATTTTTGATAGCTACCTAGCTTTTGTTAAATATGGTTTTGTTGATAAACAAGCCAGCAGAGAATCTTGTTGGCGAAAACATAATTGCTTATTTCCACCAGGGATGTGATTGATATTAGCATGCACTAAGTAGCATATCATTCATGCATAAGCATAACAATAAGTCAGAAAACCAGGTCTTCATGGGTAAGATGTTATGAAATTTTATAAAAAATAAACCTCGAGATCACCGCATTTGCTCCCAATTATCTGAGCAGTCTCAAAAGCTCGTTTCAAGTCAGATGAGTACACAGCAGAGGTTGCCCTCTCCTTCGAAAGTCGATCAGCAACCTTGACCAAAGCTGGCTATTCATCAAGAGTGGCACAAAAGCTTTAATAGAAGCAAAAGTTAACTTACAGCAGTTGCTTCTTGTCATCTAACATCATTCAATTCCACATCCCTATAAAAAGATTAAACTATAACCCAAAAAAAAAAAAAAGGAAATGTTTGCAAACAAGATCATTCCATGATAGTTGAGGTATAAGCACAGATGAGAATCAACCAACAAAACCCTAAGTGTGCTTCATTTGTCACATAATTGACTTCTGTACGTTCAAGGTTAAAATTAAATCACATCATAATCACGTCCTCTATACAATATAAACAGAGGGTAAAGAAAGTGGAAGGAACTTGAATTCTTGCATCAGCATTCCATGCTGCTTCTCCATGAGGCATCACTATAATCTCGCGGTACCCACTTCTAAGTATGAAAGAAAAGGAATGCTCCTCTCCTCTCAGCTAGTAGATTCACGTGTGCAAGCAAAATAAACCAGTCTAAATAATGACTCACTTACAAGTTACAAGAATTAACGCATCGAAGTTCAAAATCAAGAAGAGGTAGAACCAAAAAAAAAAAAAAAAAACTTGAATCAGAATTTACAGCCGTTAAATCAACCATTGAGTTTGAGTTGGCGCAGCCGAGACAGAGGATTACGGATTTGTTACGTAAATGGAAAGTTCTATTGCCGTTGAGGAGGTCAAACAATTGGGCGGGTATCTTTAATGCTGCACTTGCGTCGTTTTTTTGGACGCGTTAATCATACACAGGGCCCCGTTTACGCTACTTTGCTCACTCGGGCTTCCCCGTGGGTCGCACTGTCACACATTACGGACTTGGGCGCGTGGCACATAAAGCAACAATGCCCTAGCAACACCGTGATCAATTCTAAGTACACCCGTCATGCAGTCCATGAAAAATGTGTAAAAGAAACTTTTGGATAAATAAAATTTGAGGCTACTTATGAAATAAACGGGTGCGTTTTTCTCAAACTTTTAAACATCATCCTCGGTAAGAGTAAAAATCCTCTCCTGCCCACTGATCACGTTGTGTTGAGAAAACACTGATCAGATCAAAAGAGAAACTTGGTCTGCTTGGAAACTAATTAAAATTTGCCTACCACCTATTTATGTATTATTGGATTAGTTAAGTCTTCTATGAGAATGTTCAAATTTCATTTTAGTACTCAAAATACCTTGCGCCATCGTCTAATGATGAGCTTGCCAACAACAAGAGGGGACCCCTTTGCTTGCAATTATTTTGGGAAAATAAATATCCAAACATTATATATATAAAATTAGTGGAGGCTCTTATCAACCTAGCTATCAGAACTAAATTATGAAGTTGGATAAGGTTCAATAACATAACACATGCTCTGACGCTCAAGCACATGAATAATTTTCTTCCAAATTAATAGCAAATTGTCACTCTTCTTTCAATAGTCCTTTTAAGAGTTCTTCATAAAAATGATAAAGCATTCAGAAAAAAAGTACCAGGTTCATGTAATCTGGTTCTGAAGTAGTAGGCAAAAGCAGAAGCACTTCTAGAGCAGAAGCACTTCTGGTGTATGGAAATAAGCATCTTCAAAAGCTTCAATCATTACGGAAAGCAATTTATGCGCTGCAGCCCATCTGTTGCCCCCCTTAATCATAGAAGTGTGGGATGGCAACTTATAATTAGACCCTTTTCCAGACATAGGATTAAGGCCTTCTAATTATGTTGAGACAAGCTAATTAAAATTTAATTATCTTCATGAGTTTGTAATCTTCAACCATGGTCCGATTATCAATATGAATGCCTTCAATTTTCTTTCTTAACCTAAGCTATATTAGCGAAATGAAACTGGTGAATGTCACATTGAACTGTAACTGATGCAGATCGGCTAACAATTCCATCTCAGGAAATTTAATTAGAAGGCAACGATAAAGCACCTTAGATTCATAGAATCACATTTAGGTCACTTTTTCCACTCATTTGAAGCTCCCCTTTGATGTCATATTTACTTCAAAATCAACGACAGTAAGGCAAAATAATCACCAACTTTTTAATTATCAAACGAGTTTCCTTTCCTATTCAGTAATCAGCTAAAGCGTCCTTAATCGAATCGATGATTTAATTTTCGAATGAAAAATTGGCTTTTCTATTACTTACTGTTCTAAGAGTCATCTAATTATGAATGCTAGCTCTTTAAACTTGATGGCGCATCAATTCAAATTCAACTCTTCGTGGTAAGACTAGCTCACACGCCACACCCCACAAGTATGCTTTATGAACATAACTTTTGTCTAATCAATACACGTGCTTGATGATTCTGCGTGTCCAGCTTGCCGTTCTGTTTAAGATTTATTGTCATTTACTTGCCTTTTATATTATCAACTAAAGCTTATTAGATTAGTCCTGCTGTAATCTATCATAATTTACATTTTATTTGAGATCGAGTTATTGTATTTTTTAAGCTGCCGCTACTGTAGAAAAAAATTATAACTATAAAATAAAAATTAATAATATGTAGTAAATATAAATTTTAAATAATAATTTTAAAAAAATTATTAAATATATAATAGATTTTCTATCACACAAGTGAAAAATCATATCGACATAACTTTCAAGTTACAGTAGTTATTGTTTACCAAACGTTTTAGTTTTATAACTTTTAAATTGTAGTTGTCCAACCTCAATCCCAAACGTACCGTTAACATGACTTAATAGTCACCTAATTTAAAAAAATTATTTAGGGTTGACAAATTTTACGTAACTATGTTAGTTGTACAATATAAGCGTAATCATAGCAGTAGATTAATATAAAAACCTGATCAGAACAACTTAGTCTATCTATAAATATTCAAATTTGCAATGGCAACATGCCGACACTTATATGTATCTGTCTTTCTTTCCAACTTAGTCATGTCATCCCCTCTGAGAAATTGACTTGTTTTGGACATTATACTAATAAAATGCTTTGAAATTGCTTCTAAGCAACGACTACTTAGTTTTTGTTTTGCTGAGTGACCAAATGTAAAGAAGTGCTAAATATCCAATTATCTTTTTCATTTTCTGTTGCCTAAAATGACTTTATTGAATAAGACTTTAAGGTGCTCTGACACCAGAAAAAGAGAAGTAACTCATGAGAACCAGAGAAAGGTAGAGTCACCGAACCCACAAAGAAAAAATTAAAGCAAAATTTCCAAGGATGAACAGGAGAAAATGTTTGAGGAAAGATGAGCTGCACCTCAATAATTAGTGACCTTTGTAATCGGTTTGGAAAAAGAAAGTATAAAGCAAGTGAAGTGATGTTGATGCCCTATGTAATGATCAGAAAGGCACATGCTAAACCAACATTAGCAGTCTCCCCCTTTTTCATCTTTTTCTGAATTTTTTTTTTTAATTTTCTTCTGCATTGCCATCCCCACACCTCGTGGTCCGACCCCTTATCTTAAATCACATTCAATTCAACCATCTCTCTTTTTCATCACTAAACTTAGTCACATCAAAACTTTAGTCCCATTAGTTTAACCAACTTGTATTTGTTTATCTTCCCTTCCCCACTTAAAAAAGTTTCCAAGGACAATCCAACCACCGTCCTAATTCACTCATACATATATGCCATAGCTATACCATCCCTAGATTTATCTTCCACCAAACATACCCTAATTATTTACGTTCAAAGATGCCACCAATACACTCAAGTCCATATTACCAAATGGATAATCCGGCGATACTATCATTGCTCCGGCATACTACTACCGGCACGGGTGAACCGAAGCGTTCCAAGTCATCATCCACGGGCGGGCTTTTAAAGATATTCAAGCTCTTTCCTATGCTAACCTCAGGTTGCAAGATGGTTGCATTATTGGGTAGACCGCGAAAGCCTTTACTCAAAGACAGCGCTACGACGGGCACTATTTTTGGTTTTCGCAAAGGGAGAGTGTGTCTAGCCATACAAGAAGATCCTCATTGCTTACCAATGTTTGTTATAGAGCTACCCATGCTTACAACCGCTCTTCAAAAGGAAATGGCTTCTGATATCGTTAGAATCGCGCTGGAATCTGAAACCAAGACTCATAAGAAGAAGCTCCTAGAGGAGTTTGTTTGGGCCGTGTATTGTAATGGCAGAAAAATCGGGTACTCCATTAGGAGGAAGCATTTGTCAGACGATGAACTTCATGTGGTGCAACTTTTGCGAGGTGTGTCAATGGGCGCGGGTGTGCTTCCGTCTCCAAATGAGAAGGAAGCAAGCGCATGTACAGATGGTGAATTGACGTACATGAGAGCAAGATTTGAGAGGGTTGCTGGGTCTAAGGATTCTGAGGCTTTTTATATGATCAATCCAGAGGGTGCAGCAGGGCCTGAATTGAGCATTTTCTTTGTCAGAAACCATTAATTAGATTTTTATTTTTATATGTATATGTACTACGACTACAGCTAGGTACGTTCGTAATTAATTCTGTGAATTAAACATTTGTCACGAATGTCATAAAAGAAAAGTCGCTTATGCTTTTTTTTATTATTGTTCAATGATTTAAAAGGACGAAGATCATTAATTATCGGCCTTCTCTTTGTAGTCTTATATACATATCGTTTGGCTCCTAGTCCATTAATTTCCAATTCCAATTCATGCCATCGATTGCATCGTTTTGCTTCAGCAGCGGTCAGCACGACCCAGAAGAGAATTTTTTTTTATTTTTTTATTTTTTTAGCTGGAAGCTTGGAGAAAGTACCTGAAATATTATAATGTGGAGGAAATATGTAATTATGATATTCATCAGCATGCTTGACGTTTTTGTTTCTTCCGATAATCATTAATCATTGTCAATTAAAGCTCCATTATTTGGCATGAAAACAAACAAATGAAGTTAAAAGTCTTATCATGAGAGTAAGTGGACGCCATCAAGAAAAGGGTTTCACCCAATCTCAACGCGTGCTACTTATAATGAGCTCAAATTGGAAAGCTGCCGTGTCCAGAAGAAATGCTCACTGTAGTGGAATCAATGTTACGGAATATGGATGGTGAAATATCCATCAATCTATCAAACGATGTCTCACCTCCCTGTCAGTTTTCTGGCGTTTTCTTTTTCTTTTTGTTTAAAACAAAAAAGAAAAAAAAAATTATTATTATTATTATTATTATTATGTGTATGATGAAGGGCCGCATTCAACGGAATTAGATGAACATAGCAACAATGCAGAAAAAAGATCATGTCGCGAAGTACCTTTCATTTCCTTCTTAGAGGCCACTCGCTTTCTTGCTATGGCATTGCTAATACGCTCTCACTGCATAAACTAAAAACCATGTATCTCCTTTCTCTCTTAACCAAAACTTCTGCTGCCACTAGGGACTAGGACTAGTTACTCAGTGGTAACTCACATCCTCAAAATGCTTGAAGGTGTGAGTTTGAGCCCCCACATAGACAGACAGACTCATTCTAATTCTCTATCCTACAAGTGTAAATTGCAACTAGATTTCTCTCTCATTATTTGTGACAACAGATATCCGAGCTAATATACATCTAATTGTATTACAAGTATGTATTTATAGAATTAATTATAACAAGTTCAAGAAAATAAAACAAAAAAAAGGCCAAAATCACAAAATAAACATACGAATGAATTATCTAAAAAGTAAAAATAAAAAATCAACGTAAAAAAAAATATATTAAGTCGATCTGGGCACCCAGCCCGCCGGCCGCAATCCTATTCGAACTTAAACATCTGCAAACTAGCCAAGAAAAATCTTGATACTTGATAGAGCTAGCCCACTGGACCACACTGTCACAGACGATCCGTTGTCACTATTGCGCGGATCGTTTTAAATTCGATGGGCCCTATCCAAAGTGGTGGCAAAGTACCCAAGCCTTCACCTAAAGGCCCGTAGCCAGTTAATTGATGGTCATGTTAGTGAGCTGTTTTCGGGAAACTTCAGGCGCCGTTCCAAATTGAATGAAACCCAACATCGTGTCAGCTGCTACTTTGCTACCACTCTTTTTTTTTTTTTTTTTTTTTTTTTGTTCACCACGTTGATGTCTTTTTTATTTTTTCCTTTTTCGGGTTTCTGTCAATCTTCGCATTCATGAATTGAAGTTGTAGTTGACCAACGAAGTAGAAATTAAACCATTCTTTTTTTTCTTTTTTAACAGTATACAATCAAAACCACATTTAAAATGCTCGTGTTAAAAGTTTCAGTAAGATTTACTGTTTGAGGGTAAAAATAAATATTTCTGCATCGTTTGCACGGTAAGTCAATAACCTCCAACCATGCTTCATTTACTTGGCCAAGCGGCCGGGCATCGCCGTTTGAATCCTATAGATGTTAGAGAATTAAAATAAGCAATTTGAATTTTGCCTTATTTGTAACTTTTAAAAATAAGTAAAAATATATAATAACCAAAAAAATACACATATCATACTATTAAAGAGTATTATTTTGATAATTTTTGACATACTAGTATGAACAGAAGAATATTAACATGGGATGAACGTAATTATACATAAAAACATTTTACTAAAATATGTTCGTATTGGAGCCATTCTACTTAAAATTTTCTTATCTGCGCTATGTGTTAGTTTATGTTTCATTAGCCAATTTGTTGATATTTGATAATAAGAAAACTTAGGAGCTTCAAATCAATTACTTAAATAGTAAGTAGCTTTAAGTTTTGAAATCACGCCAAAAATTAATTATTCATAAGTATTACAACTAATTAATATACCAAAAATAATACAATCAACTAATATATATATATATGAATTTAATATATTTATTACTTATATAATAAATTTTTAAAATAAATACACATATATTATAATATTATATACTTATCATACAATTGATATTGTCCGTTCGATATATTTTAAAATTCCTCCTTGAATGAATGAAGAGATTTTATTGTGCTGTTTTCTTATTAATTAGCACACAAGGAAGGGGGAAAAAAACAAGAGGTACAAAACAAACCACAACAGGATTCAACCAAAATAACCAATTGTTGACTCGTGCACAAGAGGACAAACTACCCGTTCCCACGCGGTTTTGAGCCTAACCAAACGGTCGAAGTCGATTGAACCAAACCAACCGGCAATTGGGTTGGAAGGGAACAGTTAAGGTCCCACCGAATGGCTAAAAACATGAAGATCATGCGGCTCAAATTCCTCTCGTCACCAAAATTTAAATTTCTGTAGCAGACAGGGTTCTATTTTGGGCCCCACCATTCAACAGCTGGTGGATAAATTATTGAGAGGACTCACTCATTGAGCATGTTAGTGCCTTGTATTTTCATTGGATGTTTGAAAAACTCTTCAATCCAGTCGGTGAATGTGAGTCAGGGTTTGATGCCAGCTGTAACATCAACTGCCCAACTGCTTCTTGCTAAAGTTGCATCACAAGGTACACCATAACACTCCAAAATCCATAAATATCGCCACGTGGGCGGCTAGGATGCAATGATGATATCAGTTCCGTTCAGATTACCGGGCTTTAATACCCCAGTCTATGTTAAGCGCGTGCTCTTTTACGAGCCATTCACCAGCTAATTTACCATTTCTTTTCACTATATCATCACGTTTCGTGCAAATTCATTTAGTCTCTGGAAAGCATAAAATAAAGAGAGGCAAATTCAAATTGTTAAATCTTTTATAAAGTCGTATATAAGCTGTGGAAAGTTTATGAGGGTCAAAGTATTTTTTCTTATAGAATTAAATTAATGTTTGCAAAAGTTCGAGTGCGCATTTCTTTGTGATGAGATCATTTACACTCTAAAAACTACTCTAATACTCTCGTTTTAATAAAATAATTTATTATAAAATTATTCATTATGTGAATTATTATTAAGAATAATTTATTTATGAGCCAATGTAACTTAATTACTTTAAACACTAACATAGCACCCTCACTATTCAACATATAATCATCTTACCACGGACTTTTAAATTTTTTTTAACATCTTAAAAAAACACTTCGTTCAATCTGTAGTAAATTAATATTTTAAATTATTTTGAGGACAAAGTATTTGTGACCCTCATATTTTTCAAAAAATAAAATAAACTAAAAATATTGGAAAGGTGCTCATATTTTTTGTCTTTAATTTAAAAAAATTAAAATCTCTTTAAAACCACTAATCCAGTCGGCATCTTCTTCTTCTTCTTCTTCTTCTTCTTCTTTGTGTGATACTGTGATATGACAATTTGTTTTCTAGTTATTATTGCGAGTCAATAAAAGTCCATACTTCTTGATCTTAAAGACTTTGAGGGTGTAAAAATTAATATTGAATACATTTTTTAATTAACCAAAACTAATAAGTAAACTTTTTTTAAATAATTTATTTGAAACTTGACTTAATTCCATTGTTGTAAGTTATGTTAAATTTCTTGAAAATTTTATTCGAGCATGTTGAATAATTTTATTAGTATTTTAAGTAAACTAATTAAAAAAAATTTTTGACGTTTTTAAGAGTGTAAATTTAATAAATGAGTGTATAGAATAATATAATATTCAAAATAATTTTTAGAGTACAAATAGTCTCACTTATTTTCTTGAGCCCCTTAAAAATAATATTTAAAGATACTTTCATTCTTTATGCAATAAAACCTTTTAAATCATTTTCAAAGTAGTGGTACACATAGTACTTTGTATTGATTAATTAAACTTGATGCTTCTTTAAATTATTTGAAAACTTTATGCAACAATATTTTTAAGTCAAATCTTTTTTTTTTTTTGAATGAAAGTCAAATAAAATTTCTTTTAGAAGAAAAGTTTTGAATTGATATTTAGAAATCTCATCTCTTTATACTTTTCAGATATGCAACATAATTTAAATCTTTATATGCGTGTGTCTGTGTATCTATGTTGTTTCAAAATGATTTATCCCGCTCCTAGAAACTGTTAGAAATGCAATAATTTGGATTGTGAAAGTCACGCTCCTAAAAGAAGAGTGAGACGATGGGGTAATCGTGGATCACAGTACAAAGTCAAAGAGATTCAACTCGAATCACGTGAGATTCTTACAGGCTGGGAGTGGGCCCATCCTACGTGGAAGACGTTGAAGTCATCTTCAATCTGGTTATTTTAAGAGGTTCCTTTAAACAGGGGTCTTTTGTGACGGTCGATTTGAGCCGTTGATTTAAGCGATTGAGGATCCGGATTTGGACTAACTCAGTGTAACAGCTGTAAATCTGAGCAAAAAGTTAGTCAAAAGAATAGGCCCCACTTTCTGTTTTAAAACGTTTGTTTTGTGTTAAACAGCTCTTCCTTTCCTGTCATGTTTTAAACGCTCTTTTATTAGCATAGTTTTCGAGTACGAGAATGATTTTATTAATTTTCTTTTCTCCACCCAGATCCCTTCAATTCCATTTTTACCCCTAAGTATTGTAACCCCGTGGCCTGTGCAACACGCAAAAAATCAAGCTTGGGTCTAACGTAAATATATTTAAGAAAATAACTATTGTTCTATCGGGATAACTTACTACACACGGTAAAGGATAGTAACATACCAACTTTGTACACAGTTTAATCATGCCCATCTTTTCTTCTTTTGGCCCACGAGTTCAAGAACAATAATAATATATTTGTTGTCTTTTTGTCTATATACACAACCATATAGTAATGTAATCTATGCAATTAGGGGAAGAATTGTCAATTATCTCAGTGTCTTACTCTCTTGTAGACACAGTACTTAAAATTACAAGATTAACAAAATTGTCTTGGAGTCTTCGACATAGAGACATTTGATTAGCTGGTCTAATCTTGAAAGATGATCGTGGAATGGTTTTGTCCCCACATCTAGATTAATTATGCTATACTATCTTATAAACGTAATATAAAACCCAAAACGGTCAATAAACAAGTGGAGACAAAGTGGAAGAGACTCTGCGGCTAACTTTAGCTCGCAGAAAGAAAATCAAAGTAATAAAAACACTAATTCGAGTTAAAAAAAACCCCTACCAACTTTACAAAAGCAAGCTTCCTGGAAGTAACCCCTCTTCTTATTTAGTGCTTTGCGCTTGATTTGTTCATGCACCCCCCTTTTATCTCACAGTCACGTACAGTATATAAGCCTCAAACTCCACCTTTAGTCATTCTTGCGTTACATAATATCATCAGACATCACTGCTGACCATCTCTTTCTTTTGCTTTATATCAATGGAAGCGTGTTCTTATTCTTCCACTTCATCTTCTGAATCATCGTCTTCAGAGTCATCTTTATCTGGTAATAATAAAACTCGAAGAGCGACCCATAAACCCGAGAGGATTAAAGGTCCGTGGAGTGCTGAAGAAGACAGGATATTGACCAGGCTTGTCGAACGATATGGACCAAGAAACTGGTCTCTTATAAGCCGGTATATTAAGGGAAGGTCTGGGAAATCATGCAGGCTGAGGTGGTGTAACCAGTTGAGCCCGAGTGTCGCACACAGGCCATTTTCTCCAGCTGAGGACGACACCATCTTGGCCGCCCATGCTCGATTCGGGAACCGCTGGGCCACCATTGCCCGACTGCTACCTGGCCGGACCGATAATGCGGTAAAAAATCACTGGAACTCCACGTTGAAGCGAAGAACCAGAGAGCATCCAGTCCAAATGCAACCCCACCAACAACAACAATTAATGGATTCTGTTGATAATGGTGGCGATAACAATAATGATAATGAAAATATTGGACTCGGAGGTTTTGCTGTTTCAGGATCTCATCATCAGCAGCAGCAGTGCATGGGATTGGAAGATGACGCATTGACCGCTTTGACTCTGGGGCCGCCGGGAGGTAGTAGTAGTATCAATATTAATGATAGTAGTGCGGAGAGGACGGAGAGTTTACCGGCGGGGTTTTGGGATGCGATGAGGGGTGTGATAGCACGGGAAGTGAGGGACTATATGAGTTCAACATTGTCCGGAACTTCAGGGTTTCATTAGAGATACGGCGTCGTGCTTGAGTGCTGACCGTGCTTGTGTTATGTGTTTTGTTAATCCATTAATGGGTGTGGTGGTGTTCCTTATTCCTCCTTTTTGTTCGTCTCTTTTGATTAATTTGGTGTTCATATGGGGATGTATTAATCAATCAAGGACATGAAGGATTAAAATTAAGACAGATCCTGAATAGCCTGAGCTCAGGGCATGCATTCCATTTCTTTTTTTCTTTTTTTCTCATTAAGTGAACAAAATTAAGTTAATTACTTATCATCTGTCTCTGTGTGGTTTGGTATTACAGCCTGTCACCAACGACGAAGAGAAAAGGAATTAAATTTACTATCATTTGTTTGTTATGAGATCGTCTTTAATTTTATTTGTTTTTTCCTCTCATGGTTATCGGGTTATGGCAAATCATATGATGCCACGTCATCCCGCATTGCATGCTTGATTATGACTCTCTAAATTTCAATTACACAAATTAACTTTCCTTAACTGGAAAGTGGTGTTGCTGGCATCTGAATTCTGAGCTGGATCACTTAGAGAAAGGATGATTTTTAATTTTATTTTATTTGATTCGTTGCTAAATTCTGCGCGTTTAGATAAAATAATGTGAGGCCGAATACTTGTTGTAATATTAAATCCATTGCATTACATGGTCAAAACTCGTATCATGTACCAGTAAAGATATCCAGAATCAAAGAAACTTCTCTAATTCTTCGAGCTAGGGAATGTATATGGTGAATGGCGATGGTATGTCACAATCGTTGTTTTCACTAGAACATGATCCTTGTACCCCCCCTCCCTTCCTTTTTTCCTTTCCATTGGACCAAATAACATGAACTAAAGTGAATGTTATAAAAAAGGCTCCTAAAGGGTTTCACATCAATTTCATAAATTTTCTTAATTTTTGAGGATTTTTTATTTTTTGAAAAGTTTTTGAAACTCCATAAAAATTATTTCAAACCTCCAAAATCAATTTCCTTTTTTCCCATGATTTTATTTAATCAATATTTACATACATGCAAAAACTTAGTTCGAAATTCAATGCGTTCTCAAAATTGTTGTTTAAAGGCCTTAAACCGTGTACTAGAGCCTTCGGCACTAGGTCTCAAAACATTGAGTTTCTTCCACCAAAACCCAACTTGATCCATCAAAGGGAGTCCCAAAGAGTTTCACATCAACCCTATAAATTCTCTAAATTTTTTGGAATTTTTTTTTTTAAATAAAAATTTTGTAAAAAAATATCAAGCCTTCAAATTGACTCCTTCGGTCCTTCCCCCTCCAATGGTCTAGTTTCTCTATTATCTATATATATGTTTGCAAAAACCTAGCTCCTAATTCAACACCATCATGGAATCGATCTCTGAAGACCCAAAACTCTGCATTATAGCCTTAGTTCGTAGCTAAAGTGGGCCCAAAAAATTAGGAATTTTTTTTCACTAAAATCCTATTTGGGACATAAAAAATGTCTCCTAAAAAGTTTCACATCAATTTAACAAATTCTCTTAATTTCTCGGATTTTTTTATTTTCTAGAAAATACTTTGAAATTCGTAACAGTTATTTCAGGCCTCCAAATTGATTCATTTTTTTTTTCTTGTGGTCTAGTTCTAGCAATGTTTACGTGAGTGCAAAACTAGCTCAAAATTCAACACCTTCGTGAAATTGTGCTATAAATGCCTAAAACCATGTGCTAGCCTTCTGTTCTATACCCGATGAAAATTTTGAGGTTTTTTTTTTCCCTATTAAAACCCTATTTGGGCTATAAAAAGGCTTCCAGGAATTTCACATCAATGCGAAAATTTCTCATAATTTGTTGGCATTTTTTTTGGTTTTTTGAGAAATTTTTTGAAAATTCATAAAAATTATTTCAAGAACCCAAATTGACTCATGTTTTTTTCTTATAGTCTAATTTCACCAATATATTAAGTACGTGCAAAGAACTTGCTTGAAATTCAAAGCCATCATGAAATCCAAAACCATGCGCTAAGTATATATACACATATATCCAGTGATTATCAAGTAAAAAACACATATCTTAATGCACTACATGATAAAATTTATTGTATTAGAGCGTGCATTTTTTTTTTAACTCTTGCCTTACTTTAATAAAGTAAGAGATAACTTAATAGAAAACTACTCGTATATCATATTCATTAGAATGTAGAGTTGAATAAGTTATTAGAATCTTACTAAAATAGGGTATAGTATGCAACAAGGGTGCGTTTAGTGGCAGGATAATAAGTTAGGGATTTGACTAATTGATAAAAAAAATTGTCATATCTTATGTTTGGTGTGTACATAGCTTTTGATTAAACTTATCCTGGGCCACAAAATAATCTGATAAGCTTAAGAAAATTTATCCCATGAACCCCCATGGGATGAACTTGTTGGAATAATTTTACAAAGTATATTTACCAATTTATCAATATTAATACCATATCAATATGTAAATATAGAATTATAAATAAATAAAATATAAAAAACTATCAATCGATTATTAATAGAAAATATTCAACAAATTTCACTTAATTTAAAATTTATTAATTTAATTATTTTATTTAAGAACTATTATAAAAATTATAATTTAATGTGAGGTAAGCAACTGAGAATAAAAAACCCAAACATTTAGTGAGTTTTATTTATTTTTAACCAATTTAATGAAAAAATTATAAATCTAATCTAATCAAATCCTATTTGTTATATATTAATTTTGAGACAACACTAATTATAATCCTATCCTATTTTATCCCTTCTTATCTTATTCTAACCTATCCAACGGACCAAACAAGTCCCCAAAAAATATATTTTTAAAGAGCAACCCACAAATTTTATGTCTCACAAACTAGGGGTACAGTTGGCAGAGCCGTGTCCCATTTTATCGAGACATTTTCGCAATTTCACGTTCATGATTAATATAATTTTACATAACGCTTGCAGCGCGCACGTTTTTAACTGCGCCAAAGCTTCATGTCTTGACTCTTGCGGCACTACCTTTCCAGTTATTCTTACTAATTCTAAAGACTAACATTATTATTTAAATTTGATTTAATTATAATACCTATATTATATATTTCATACAAATTAAAGAGGTCATGATTATATATGACTCAGAAACATTCGGTTCATATTAAAATAACCACATATATATCAAATCTTATATAAGTCACATGCATCGAAAAAGTAAGGAGAAAATAAATGTTAATAGTATAGCTCTTATTTAACCGAAAGTTTTATTACTTTGAATTAAACTTTTATTATTTTTATAAAAGAAGCATGCCTAAACGGGGTATAACTTCTTGATAGTACGGCAAGAGACTTATGTTGTGTTTACTTTCTGGAGTGAGAGTGAGGAGTGTAGATTCCTCCCACTCCAGTGTTTACTTCAACTAATTATGAAATGATTAGGAATTCAACTCTGTAGACCTCACCTATTTTTGGAGTGGGGAGTAGGAGTGGGAATCCACTCCCACCTCTCCCTTTTCTACCATTTTTTAAATTTAATTTAATTTGATTTAATATTTTATATTTAATAAACTAAAATAAAATAAATAATATTATATTTATTTAAATATTATTATTATATTTAACTAAATAATAATTTGCATTGATTATAAGTTAAAATGACTTTAAAATAATATTATTATATTAATAGAGAATTAATAAATATTACTATATGCTATCTTTATTTAATAATATAATATTATTATATTTATTTTAAAAATAATAGTACTTTATTTATTTAATAATTAATAATTAATAATAATAAATAGTTACTAATTTTGTACTAAACAATATTATATTAATAAATAATAAATTTAATATAATTATATTAAATAGAATAATGTTTCATTTTATATTTATCCTTCTTTTTATTAAATTTACTATAATTATATTTAATAAATATTTAAATAATATTATTTAACTAAATAATAATTGGGTTTGATTCTAAGTTTAATTTACTTAAAAATAATATTATTATATTAATAGAAAAAAATAATATTATTATATACCATCTTTATTTGAAAATATAATAATATTATATTTATTTAAAAATTATAGTATTATATTTATTTAATATTAATAATTAATACTAATAAATAGTTTATTCTAAGAAAATATTAATTTCATACTATGTTAATAGTAAAAATATTTCATTTATATTGCCCTCATCAACAATTTTTAATTTATATAATTAAAATTAAAATTAATAAAAATTGTGATGGTCATAATTAAGAATATTAATATTTATTATAAATTTACAAATATAATAAAATAAATGTTTATTCATTAAATATATTTTTATTAACTTTGTAATTAAAAATTATTATTCTTTAAATAAGGATAAAATTATAATTTGAAACTATTTACTCATAATCTAAGACAAAGTAAACACATAAATTGGATTCTGATCTTCATTCCATGCTTCAATTCCAGTGCAAGTAAACAACCTACTCTCAATCCCACTCCACACTCCTAATCCTAGGATTCGTACTCCCCAGGATTCCCACTCCAATCCAAAAAGTAAACGCTACCTTAAACATTAATAGAGAGATTATAGGTTCAGTTTAGTAATATGGTATCTTTTAAAATGATTAATGATAGTTGTACTGTAAAAATAATCAGTTACTAATTTATTTCGTGTTACTAATTTTATTGTTATGTTCTCATCTTGTGTGTTCGTATGTGCTAGGACATCTATTATGATTCTAGGAGTATTATTTATCTAACAAAAGATCACCGTTGGAACTCAGCATATACCTTTAGCATGCATAGATTTTTTCAGATATGAACCACTAGAAATAGATTTTAGAGGAACAAAATTAGTTTTTATAGTTGTTAATACCGACCTTACTCGTAGTTTGTGGCCTTTTATCTCGAGCAATAATTTCAGACCCAAGTCAGAGAGACGAGTTTGGTAGAAAAATAGCTGGAGTTGTTCTAAACACTTTTGCCGTACCACATAATCCAACTGAACGGGAAATTTTCCAGGAAATAGGACTAAAAAGGTTAATCAATAGACAATTTTAATATCGAAGAACCAGCAGACTCAAGAAGAAATATATCGGACAAGACAACGATAGTGTGTATATATATATACTTGGTCGCTACTGTAGTGACAGGGCACGAACAGAGTTTCGCTAATAATTGCTATTGTCTGTGCCGCTGTGTACAAAGATGGGAGATCACTCCCATGGTCAGACTCAAGAGAGACAGACGGCAGATTCGAGATCGAGTATTCTCAATAATAATAATAATAAAACAGGAAGCGTATGGGCCGGTCTTTCACTTTGTCCATTTTTGCGTGCTTACCAGCAACCGATTCCAGGATTTGTCTTTGTCCAGAAAGGCCCAAAAGTAATCGAGTTTTCGTCATGGCCTTTTGTACTGCTCTTTCATGACATTTTTCGGCGGTGATGGTGATAGTACGTGGTAACTTGAATTTCATTGCATTTCATGATCATCTCACAGCTGTTCGACATTGGGAAATTGTTTCTCGTACACAGTAAACGCTTAGAGCTATTAGCTATACTCGTTTTTTATCGAATGCTAGCCTAAGAGCGATATGTGAAGGTCGTATTAAATTCGGATTTGATGCTACCCAAATTTGTATGACATGTTAGGAAGCAGTTTATGGATTAAGATTCTCTCCTGATCTTATATTATCTAAACAAATTTTATTATTATGATTGGTAGTTAATAAATTAAAAAAAATAATTAAATCATAATCATCCACTAATATTAAAACACGTGTAGCATAAGATTTGTAAAAGATCAAAAGCGTTCAGATCAGGAGAGAAGTCTGATCAGCAATTTATAACGATAAATACATACTGTTGCAACATGATAATTCTTACCTCAAACCCATAGTTTGATGAGATTCAAACATTTCAGATCTCATTTATCTGAATTTATTTTGCAATCTTATAGTACTCCCAAGCAGCAAGCAAGCACGTGGTAAGTGTTGGATTAAAAGAAGAATAAATGAAAAGAAGAATACGCATTAAACCAGTGGATTTAGAGATCCTGTCCCCATCTTGCCTTTGGCTTTATTGTTGTTTTTTATATAAAAACAAAAATAATAAAATGATACATCTAAATCATAGATCACTAATAATGTACATGTGTTAAATATAAGATACAGTAGATGATCATTTAAAAATAAATTAATCCCTTGTGTAATTTTTATGAGAATCTAAATCCTAATGCAAATTCTGTGATAATTTTAGTGTGAAAAGAATGTTGATAATTTTTATTTAATTTATTTATTTGTTATTATTATTATTATTATTATGATAAAAAAGTTTTAAACGTTTTTATCAATTTTAGGACTCCGCGTATGTATAACCCGGCCCACTTAAAAGTCGAACTGCCATAGCAATCACTTAACGCCGTCGTTTTGATCTTGCGTTTTTCTTACTGTTAGTGTTGTGGTTTCACGAAGGTTTTAGATTTAGGTTCGTTAGTTGAAGACATTGACAGGTTTTCTGAACACTTGTAATTAGTTTGAAAATTAAAATTTTTGATATATTTTCTGAAAACTATTCACTGGAATGGAACTTCGTTGGCGCTCACCATCTACGGTGCCGTTTCGATTTGCTCGCTTTATCTTTTAGATGACAGTGCTGGAACAGTAAGCCGTATATCTTCTCTCTTTTAAGCTGTAATTCGTTACATTGACCGATTCGAATTGTAGCAGCTACGTAAAGGTTCGTTCTTAAATTTCTTTTTATTTTATTAATTTTGGAGGAAACTTAATATTTTTATACGGGTTTGCGGGATTTTATGGGGTTTTTGCTTTTACGAACTCCACGAGTCTTGTCTTCAAGCCGAACTGCTAGAGCTGCCAGGTCCGACCTCTGCCTTGGAGTTGAGTGTGAGCAGTTGCTGCCTGGCCAGGAGAGGTGCGAAACCTACGTGGCATATCATACATATAACCATTTTTTTTTACAATTTCTTTTTTTGGGGGGGAAAAAGTTCAATTCATGTATTACTTCCAGTAAAACTAGGTTCATTGCGTAAAGAGGGCCGTTTTGTAGAAATGTTATAACCTTGTAAAAATATTAGCAATTCAATGTTCATATTCTTGTTTTGTTTGATTCTCCATATCCATATGCCTGTTGTTGACATATTGTCTTTGTTGTTTATCTTTTTGAGCAGTACTTTCCATCTGAGAAGATGGATTCTTCTCACAAACAGCCTTTCTTTTGTTTGAAATGGCCATGGCTTAATAATCAAAACCCTCAAGCTCCTAATGTTTGTACTTTCCAAGGCCCTTGGTTGTTGAAATCACTGCGAAATCTTGGATCCATTGCTTTCAATTCATTCGACATGTTTTCGAAATCCTCAAATTCATGGATCAACTCCTTTACTCACTCCCCATTGTATGTTAGAGCCGGTCAAAATAATAACTTGAAGTCGAAGAAAAGGATCTTGAGTCCAGAAGAACAAGGAGAGGCCGAACAAAGAGCATTTGCGTTGGCGCTGGCAAGTAGGAAAGAGGCTACGGTGATTGAATTCTACTCACCCAAATGCAGTCTGTGCAACTCCTTAATTGCTTTTGTCACGGAAGTGGAGAGTAGAAATTCAAACTGGCTGAACATTGTCATGGCAGATGCTGAAAACGAGAAATGGCTGCCTGAGGTAATGTGTTCCCTTCCTGACTTCTTTTACATAGATGCTTGAAATTTGGAAATGCGTGGACTGAAAATTACGACTTTCCCTTTGGGTTTGGTTAAACTTTTTCTGTTATGTGCTATAACCATCCGGCGACAATTTATGATCTCTGTCTTTGTGAACGAAAGCATGAAGATGGAGATTCTACCCGTGTTATTTTATTTCACTTTTTGATCTTATTATTGTCATTGGCATGCCACATGGTATAATCAGTTCTACAACATTTAAATTAATGCAGCATTATTATTATTTTTGTCTCATATTAGTTAGACATACAAGATTCATAGTTTTATCAAGAAACATGCATAAATGCTCAGGACTTAATGTTGATAGTAACCAATCATCTTATCATGCACTAGGAAAATTGTTTCCCTTTCTGACATGCTCAGCCTCATCTTTATTGATTTTCTACCAAGAGATATTGTGATGCTCATTTATTTTCTGCCAGTAGTTATACTTGGCAATAATTTTCATTTTTTTACGGCAAGTATTTCCCAGATTAGGGTATTGGCAGGTGAAGCCAGTACAGGATATTGGCTTCATAGATCTAGCTATCTTTGTCATAACTAGACAACATGCGTATAATTTCTCCAATTGACATCGAAAGTACGACTGTTAAGTTCAATTGAAACTTTAATAGCTAGTTGAGTCCATATTTCCCTCACCATATTGATGTGCAAGGAGCACTTCAGTAATTAATTCGAAAGCAGTTTAGATTAATGCAAAGGAGAATGAGTGGGTTTAGTTAATCAAATGGTGAGCTTTTCATGTTCGTTTCTATTATAAAATTATGAATCCTAATAGTAGTATTTTCATCTAATGTGAAAGTACTTGAAGATTCATTATTATGCAACCACTGTGGATCAAAGAATTTTGATGGACTGAAGAATCTGGAGTCTAGTTCAAAAGGATTAAGGAAATAAATCGCGTTATATACTGGGCAAATAGGTAATCTAAACACAGTTATTGGTTCCACCCTCCCTGATGGCTTCTTTATTTTTTGGGTATGACATGCAGAAAAAATAATGATAAATCTTAAATCTAGCAAATTTAACAATACTAACAAATTACATATCCAGTTGTTCTTGAATGATGTTCCTGGCTTCAGCGTGATAGGATTGGTGTGATAGACATTTGTAGCCCATATGGCGTCATCGCTGCTGACTTTTATGGAATACATCACTGTTTGTTCTACTTATTGTGAAGCTCTGCAGAAGAAGATGCATCAAACATGAATTAAGCTAAAAGAGCTAGCAACTCAGGTCACTCAGCCCCTAACAGCTATTTTCACCGGTTGCTGATTGGAATTGGTCTTGAGATTTTATGTCAATGCATGAGTTAGTGGAATAATTAACATATTTAGTTATGTGTGCATAATCTGGTATAATTAATTTCATTGAGCTTTATTATCCTGTCGGCTCCGTTTGCTAGTTCCTTCCGGTAGAAATGGTATTGTCCATTTTGTGGATTTCGATCATCAATCCCAATGATAAATGAAATTCATTTTGGATTGCTAATTTATTTATATTCATTGTTGATGCAGCTTCTCCATTATGACATTAATTATGTTCCTTGTTTCGTACTGTTGGACAAAGATGGGAAGGCACTGGCGAAGACAGGTATTCCAAGCAGTCGACTACATGTAGTGGCTGGTATTTCTCATCTTCTCAAAATGAAGCGCCCTTTGAAGAAGAACAGCTAGATTAAATTGAATTGAAGTCAACAAAAACTATCATCCTTGTTAAGTTCATGAAAGTCGTATCTGAAGTTGTAATTCTTTTTAAAATTTTTTAGTTTTGAATGGTCTGTGGAGTTGTAATTGTTTGTAGTGAAATTGATTCAGAGAAAAAGTGGTTCGCCCATCGGCATCAAATCTCTTGTATCCTTTGGATGGTTGAATTGGTTTGTTCTTAAATGTAATTGAAATGGTGCTAATTGAACTATTAGTTTTTATTCCCTGCCAACACTGCTGTCAGTTAAATAAGGTTGTTGAAAACTGTGGAGGGCACAACTCTGAACGATCATCCAGGCGTTTGTTACGGTTGTGCTATTCAAATAATTTTCCCAGGAGCATCTGCTTTATATTGTGAAGGGATCTCCTTTGTTAGGCCGGCCATAATTATTGAGCGGAAATGAACCGTATGGTGAGTGAAAAATTAGAATACCGAAATGCAGGCTTAAAGAGGAGAGGGGATGGGTGGGGCCCGGCCCTCATGCAAACTGTGGCAGCTACCTAGTAATTGTTTCTCCAGTGTAACCAATTGTAAGGGGACGTTAGTCTCAGACTCTGCAAGGAACCCAAGCCTTTTAAGTTCCATTTGGCTGTGGAATTAAAGCACTTTCCCCAAACCAAAAAAAGTAAAACGGAATTTTTTTCAATGGCCAATTGTCTTTAGGCTACTCTGCTTCACACAAGCCTTTTGAAGGGAGTTTTGAAAAGCGAAATGAAGGATATGTCAAACAAGCCGCCCCACTTTGATTTGATTGAATGTAGTAACCATTACACTACACAATGGGAACAGTAAATCTCACAAAACAGGCCGCAGAAGGCAAAAAGATATTAAAGAGCCTCTCCTACACCGCCAAGTACAAGATCAAATTGATGTTGTAACTAAGCTAACAAATAGAAATAAAAGTATGGCCGCACAAAGAGTGGTTATCACAGACAAATTAAACCTTGTTAATAATCTACATGTGATGTGTAGGTTGGTTTGAAGAAGATGAGTGCTGTTCCTCTTCTTCTTCTTCTTCTTCTTCTTCTTGCTTTCTTTCCTGGTGCGCTGGCGTTGGCACTGGAGTTGGAGTTGAAACAGAGGTGTCCGAAACATTAATAGGCGGCCTTTGTAATGGTAACGTGGGGCTAAGTCTTCCGTCAATGCATGAAGAGAACTTGCGCTCCGCCCAGCTCTCCATATCGAACTGACCATAACCCATGATTCTTTTTCCTGAGCAGAGCCGTCCGATCATGCCAGCAAGTACGCCTAAGATTATGATAACCACCAGTACCGCTATGACCGGGCCAACAGAACCGTGGCTGGGATAAGCATTGTAATACTGCTGGGTTGTAGTCGCTGTTGGTGGTTGCTGGGTTAAGGGCATTGTCATTTTTGGTTGCTTTAAAAATCTCTGTTTGTTTAACGTTAATGTGAAAATGTATATGAGGGCTTGGTCTGGGAAGTTGTTTACAAGAGACTGATTGCCGGATGTTCAAGTGCATATAAATTAGAAGAAAGAAAACACAACCTGATCCATTCTGTGCAAATCAGGGGCTTTAAATCTTTTATTATTACTTTGTAGAATTGTAGTGTGGCTCGTCTTTACTTTGTGAGAGAGAGAGAGAGAGAGAGAGAGAGAGAGAGATTCTCTCTTACTCCTAGCGAAGAAAAACGTATAATACACAAAATAAAATAAAATAAAATAAAAATTTAAAATTCAGGACTGGTTGCTCAACTTCCAAATAAAACTATAATTTGTGTATGTGAGTACATATACATATAATTGCTTTTTTCTTTTAAAACCGCTTAAGAGAAGATTTTGATAGAGAAATTGAGTGAGACATAATAATATGAGAAAAGGAAACACATGGACATGGTAGATCTAATATCCGATGGTGTGAAGATGGGCCTAAATAATTTTTTTTCTTTTTTTTTTTTAAAGGAAAATATTTGAATGAAGAACCCAAATGAAATGACAGTGAAAAGGACGAAAGAAAAGAAAAGGGGAAAAGTTGATGAGAAAAAGACGAGGGAATCTGTAAGGAGTCTGTCAAAAGTTAAAAAAGTCCAAATCCTTTCTCCTAGACAGCCTCCTTTCAAAAACGTCGACGAACTTTTGCAGTGCCTTTTCTGGTTCCTAATAAGCAATTGGAAAACAACCTTAACACTTCACTCTTTATTTACTCAGTACGTATGTATTAAAACAATGCTACAGTCAAACTCTCACTTGTAACGCGTGAACACCACTTTCCACACGACTTTTAACCCATTATTTGGCTACCTCGGTTCCCTTGACCGAAAATCATTTCTTGAATTATTTACCTAGTTTCGTCTTCAGTGGAGAAAATGGAAAAGCCCATACAATTGATTACTTGGATGAGACTGCATTCTTCCCTCTACAAATACAAACTTAACTAGTTACCTTGGAAATATGTTATTGCATCCCTCTCCATCTCCAGCCATCTTTGCATTTTAATGGGAAGACCAAATACATTAACACTAACATGGTCAAAGTAAAAAAAAAAGGAGTTGAAGACTCGTCTAACATTTATGTAAGAAGTTAATGTATGAAATGCAGGGGCTACTCAATTTGATACCCTTCTTCCCACAAGCATTTTACTCAGTTCAGCCGAATATTATGCTCAGGGCTAAACTGAAGAGTGATGTGAACCAATCAGTCGCCTGATGCCGAAATATTAAAATTTAACTCAATTCTTCGCCCTTTCTGACATGATCTTTTTCCCGGAGAAAATTATGGAGTTTATTTATTTTCTCCCAGTTGGCAAGGATATCGCACATCTGAGCCTGCACAGACAATGGATCGGGACCAACAGGGCTTTACCCCCACAAAAGCCATTACAGGAAATTGGCTTCACATCCTTTTTTATCGGGGCCATGGTAGTCATAATTAGACAACATAAATACAATAACTAAATGTCTCCATTTGACAACTGAAGTACAACTGTAAAGGGGAGTACATATTTCCATCACCATACTGATGTGCGAGGAGCACTTCAGTAATTAATGGTTCAAAGGCAGTTTAGCTTAAACAAAAGAAAACAGTGATTAGCCACAATATGAGTAGGTATAGTGCATCAAATAAGCTTTTTATGAGCTTTTTTTTTTTTTATTATTATAGAATCATGAAACCTACAAGTTTCTGCATCATGTGAAAAGCACTTGAGGAATTGTAAGTTCCATTAACATCTTACTACTTTGAATCAAAGGACATTTGATTGAGTGAACAATCTGGAGAGTCTAGTTCAAAATGTGAGGAAATAAATTGCTATACATGCTGGGAAAATAGATCATCTAAATACAATTATTGGTGCCACCCGGACTGACGGCTGGTTGACTTCATATCTTTTTGGGTAAGACATGTACAGAAGATAATTATCCATCTCACATCAAGCAAATTTAACAGTAGGAACAACTACCTGTCCTGTAGTTCTTGAATCACATTCCGGGCCTCAGTGATTGGATTGGTGTGATAGACTTCTGTAGCACATATGTTTTGCATAGAATTCATTGTCATCTCGGTATTCATAAGGTGTTCTTTTTCCAACCACCTGACAGCACTTAAATCCATCACACTAGCAACAACAGTCTGCGCGGGCAAATGAAAATACCTCATTCAATCAGTGCTTCGACATTGAAGAATAATGAATGCAAAAGAAAAGGAACACCCTTATGAATACCGAGATGACAATGAATTCTATGCAAACATATGTG